>NC_088353.1:8365000-8582500 GCF_036884655.1 Musa acuminata AAA Group | reverse complement strand
GTGCGTGACCCTTTAGGCTCAATATCGAGTTAGCCATGAGTCATACATGTCAGAACTCCTTCTAGCTCATTGAATTATTATCTTCATAATAAATCACTCGACTTATCGACATTATGCCACTATGCCGTAGTCCCCAAATGATACAGGAGAATCCTGTCCATTGGACCTGTCTATCCTCAGTTACCATGTACCTATAGTTCTCATTCATCCAATATCCCAAAGACCATATACCGGGCATGGTGCTATCAAACTTATACGGTTTTTACTCGTGTTGTTAGGATCGAGAGAACTAAGAGAGGGGGGGGGGTGAATTAGTGCAGCGGAAATCTTACAGCAATTTAAAACTGAAAGGTGCGTTCGTTCAATAAAATCTATTATGATGCAAAAGCCGATTCACGGTTTGTATTTAAGCGCAGTTTGCGTCTAAGCGCAGATTGCGTCTAAACGCAGTTTGCGTCTAAACGCAGTTTTACGTCTAAACTCAGTTTTACGTCTAAACGCAATTTTATGACTAAACGCAGTTTTACGTCTGAACGCAGTTTTACGTCTGAAAGCAGTTTTACGTCTGAACGCAGTTTTGCGTCTGAACGCAGTTTTGCGTCTGAACGCAGTTTTGCGTCTAAACGTGGTTTTACATCTAAACACAGTTTTGCGTCTAAACGCAGTTTTACGTCTAAACGCAGAAACAAAACTTTGAAAATCTTTTTGTGAATGTGCAGAAAGCAGTTCGCAGTTATGAATGGAATCAAAGCGTAAGCGTAAACTGCGATGTAAAGATCGTACGAAAACACCGATTTACGTCTCAATGCAGATTCGGAAAGATCTGAACTTAGAGAATTGTTCATAAAAGCGCAGAGGGCAGTAGCTATGTAGGAGGTTTGCAATAATGATAAAGTGCTCAAAAATAAACACAAACCAGAGATTTAGAGTGGTTCGGTCAGTCTTGACCTACTCCACTTTTGGCTTCCTCCACCGATGAGGTTGCCGACGTCAACTAGAGGCCTTCCTTCAATAGGCGAAGGCCAACTGCCCTTTTACAGTTTCTCTCCTTTTGACAGGCTCAGGAGACAACCTTTACAGATCCTTTCTCTCCTCTCTTTACAACTCAAGACTTTGAAGAACAGAAAGAGGAGAACTTTTGGACTTTACACAATTTTGAGCTCTTAGAATCACAGAAAAGATCAGGAATTCGGAGTGGATCTGTACCCTTTCTGTGTTGAACGGGTGGGGTATTTATAGGCCCCAACCCAGTTCAAATTTGGAGCTCAAAACGATCAAATCCCGGAATTCCGGGATCAGGCGGTTGCACCTCTTGACTGGAGAGGTTGCACCGCCTGGCAGAGCTCGAAGACTGAGCTCAGGCGGATGCACCTCTCTGTCAGGGGTGGTTGCACCTTTCTGCCAGAGCTCGAAGACCGAGCTCAGGCGGTGCATCTCCTGACCAGAGAGGTTGCACCTCTCTGCCAGAGGTGGTTGCACCTCTCTGCCAGAGCTCGAAGACCGAGCTCGGTGGTTGCACCTCTTGGCAAAGCTCGAAACTTGAGCTCTGGCGGTGCTACCTCTTGACAGAGGAGGTTGCACCGACCAGTCTCGCTTGGAGACTGAGCCCTGGGCGGTTGCACCTCTTGGTTGGGGCGGTTGCACCGCCCAGTCTCACTGGGAGATATATCCTGGGCGGTTGCACCGCTTTGCTAGGGCGGTTGCACCGCCCAGTCTCGCTGGGAGACATATCCTGGGCGGTTGCACCTCTTGGCTGGGGCGGTTACACCACCCAGTCTCGCTGGGAGACATAGCCTGGGCGGTTGCACCTCTTGGCTGGGGCGGTTGCACCTCTTTCACTATTCCAGCTCACTTGGTTTGGCTCCAAACTTGGTCCAAACCAGTCCGAACTTGGGCCTAATTGGCCCCTACTTGGGTTATAGGATTAACACCTAATCCTAACCCTAATTAACCTGCTAACTATGAATTTAAAGACATTTTCTAAGCTATTACAAAGTCCGCAAGTCAAGACTTCTTCTGGCGAGCTTCTGGCAAACTTCCGGCGGTCTTTCGATGAACTCTCGGAAACCATTCTGCGGACTCCCGGCAAGCTCCTAGACTTCACGATTTGATCTTAGCGAGTTTCAATGAGCTTCATCGGCAAGCTCCGATCTTTCTCGGCGAGCTATGCGAACTTCCAACGAACCTTCCGGCGAGCTTCTGAAAAAGCCTTCGGCAAGCTCCCAACTCATTCTCGGCTAGTTCCGGTAGCATTCCCGATGAACCTTCGGACTTCCGTCGAACTCTCGAACTCGCAATAAATCCTTCGCGCTTGACTCCGACACTTTGTTTCGCTTTATGTCTTCATTGTTATCATAGTTAATCCTGCACAACAAAACAAAACTTTGATCGAGACAATTAATCCTAAGCAATTAACCAAGTTGTCCGACATGTCATTGGTCCCTCGACGCTTCGTCCGATTCTTCGGCGCATCGTCCTCTTCTGCAGCCTATTGCCCAATCGGCCAGTTGACTCCGCAACTCCGATATCCTTGGCACAATACCCGCTCTTCTTGGCCCGATGCCCGAGTCCACGGCCCGAAGCCTTCTGTCGATACGTCGACCGATCCACCGGCCCGACGTCCAATCTTCTGACATGTTCCTTCGGCACAACATGATTTTCCTGCTTTAATTGTCTCATCCTGATCGAAGCATCCTACGTCACTCAAAACGCAGATTAAATCATAAACATATATCAAGTAGTTTCATCATCAAAATACGAGATTCAACACGTGTCTCGCTCCAATATGATTCTCCCGAAAAACTCTCTCTCTCTCAATCCAAATGACTTTGGCTAGGGATTTGTCTGAGCAAGAACACATAGGATATTATTCTCATGACACCGAGAGCGGATGATCCTTTATCGATACTCAATAGCCCTCGTAAGATTGACTGTCACTCCCGATGACCAGTTGTGATAGATCTGGAACATCCAAACCTATAAGTCCGTTATCAAAGAGTAGAGCACACATACAGGACATCCTTAGTATCTCAAGTCTATGGACCAAGTATACCACTAGAGCTACGGAATCGCTATCTGACAATAAGACATCATCAACCATCCAACATTTCGTAAGCGGCTCAATTAGTAAACTCATTCCCCTATGAGTACCTGTACTCTATCCCTAGTGTCCCCACACAAGCAGCTATAAGACTAGTTACATCCATCATATAGATGGGTATACAACACATCAGTCTATCCAGTTATCTCGATGTATCTCTTAAGTAACCTATGACCGAGATTATTTAGGATCTATGTTTAAAGGCGAATTAGTCTCATTATCGTGATCTTATCACGATCCGATTCTCATTACGTAGATCCATGGATATCACAATATATTCAAGCAATAGGTAATGTAAAGTGATAAAATTTCAGATAATAGTAATAAGCAAAAACACTACGTGTCAAGTGACATGTGTCATCACTCACGTGATTGGCTTGTAGGGCACCTATGACTAGTATCTAGCATAGCCGATCATCGGGAGTGGTAGCCAACCTTACGAGGACTATTGAGTATCAATAAGGGATCATCCACTCTTGGTGTCATGAGAGGAATATCACATGTGTTCTTGCTTAGATAAATCAATGGCTAGGGTCATTCGGATTGAGAGAGAAAGAGTTCTCTGAGAGAATCTGATTAGAGCGAGACTCGAGTAGAAACCATATGGTTCTGACAACACCATGCTCGGTATACGATCTCTGAGATATTAGACGGATAAGGGACTATATGTATATAGTAATTAAGGACAAACAAGTCCAATTGATTGGATTCTCCTATATCGTTTGGGGACTTTGACATAATGGCCTAATACATCCATAGTCGATGAGTCAAGTGAATTGTTATGGAAATAATAATTCATGAAGCCAGAAAGAGTTTTGACAGGTATAACTCATGGCTAGCTCGATATTGAGCCTAGAGGATCGCAAATATATGATAGGTGTTGCGATGAGTAGAGGTTCGAATATGAGATATCTGTCGGAGCCCCTATCTTATTGGATATCCAATAAGCCATTGAATTATTAGATCCTATGGATGAGATTTAATAATAGTTTATGAGAGATTATTGGGTAGAGATGCACTAATCTAAGTAGTATGGGTAGTTGGATGGAGATCCAGTATCCAATATGATATGATCCATTTTGGTAAATTGATATGAGGCCTCTACAAATAGGAGGGAACCAAAGGGTCATGAGCTAGGTTCTTTTTTGCTACCTCCTCTTGTTCTCCTCTTTCCCTCTTCTCTTTATACTATAGCCCCTATTTGGGGCATGCAGACATTAAGAAGGGGCAGCCCCTTCTTGAATATGTGGTGCGCACGAGGAAAAGATTTGGGCAACGATTTAATGAGAGTCTTTGCAGCCCCTACCATGTGGATCACCGCTAGAAAGAAGAATAGTTGACCTCTTTCATCCTCTATCATAGATCTGTAGGTTTTCAGAGATATATGCTCTCCCTAGGTGATACATTTTTCTTATACATGTAGTTTTTCAGTTTTATGAATTTTTGCGCACCAATCTTTGCACGACGATAAAACCTTCTTTTCTACGAGAAATTCTGGGATTTTATTTTTTATTCTTCTACTGCCCACATGATGTCGGCCCATATGTTTCCAACATGTTTGTTGGGAGGAGTCGTAGATGGATGTTCTCATGACATTTGGGTCCTCCTTCTGGCGCCAATCTAATAAGTCATATTTTATCCTGAGTCAAAATATTGTTGCGTTGGTGCCATCGAATGAGGAGCCAATATATCCCAATTCGGTCTCAAAGGCAAAGATCCATCCGAGGGGCCTACCCCGAGGCAAGGTTGTGACCCAAGCTAGGAGTTGAGATGGTAAGTGAACTCCCGATGAGTTGTTGGCTTACGGCGACGATCCTGCGATCGTCCTGAGGTACAACTTGTCTATTGAAGGGAGCTCGAGGTTATCATAAGATATGCCTTAACCATGTTTGGGAGCATTCGACCTCACCTTGAGATGCTCTTAGATGTGTCAAGGTTCTACATAAGCAGTTAGCGATGGAAATTTCTTGTCTCGACCTCTTCGACCCTCAAGTTAATAATTCGAGGTCCCTATATATGTGTTCAAATAGTTCAAAAGGAACGAGTCTTTCCTTTTTTTTTTTCCTATTTATATATTGAAAGAGAGAAAAAAAGTTTCTGATATATGGAAGAGAATAAAGTCTAGAATTATATTCCTTATCATAAAGAGATATAAAGAAATTTGTAATTGTCTTCGTTGTAATAAAAAGAAAACTGATATTTTTCTTGTTTGAAACTTTTATATGTTGTAGGTAGATGACTCTTGTTCGAAACTTATACATGTCGTAGGTAGATGACTTGGATGATATGTGATGACTACATTGAAAAATTTCTATCATCATATAAATGAATGTTCGGACAATTAATCAAATTTTAATATTTTATCTTTCAAGGATATTTGGTAACGGTTAAGTGCTGTTGATGATACGGCAATTTATGAAACTAGGATTTAAAAAAAATTCTGGATCAAGCCATGAGTAACAAAGTGTTTTTCATGTCACATCATAATTGAATTTTTAAATAAAATATGCTCATGAAAGGTATTATAATTTGATTAGGCAAGATTATCACTAATTGAATATATATTCCTAGATACAAACAAAAATATGACTCAGCAAGCTACAATCTCAAGTACACAAAACAAATGACATTATCTACCTATCTTTTCCCAAAAATATATCTATATATACTGCAAGATATTGTTATGATCACTGTTTCCAAACTAGCTAATATCATAAAAATATAACAATTATTGTTGGACAACTCATATTTGTTCATGCATCCAAATTTCTGATAAGAACTCCAGGAGCCCACAATGATATCAATATTAAATAAAACAGGCCATATAAATTGACTTGGGTGACTGATTGATAGTTATCCCATGAATTCGACGCCCACACTGCCGGCTGCCACACCATTCTTAGTTGTGGCGATCATCATTAGAAAAAGATGCACCACCACGCTATTGAAATGTGACATCGACTAAAAGAGAGAGGTAGGGGTGATTAAATTGACACCGAAGGTGAGGTGGGTGGGATTAGGCTTCACCTAAATCATAGGTTTTCCAATAATGATCGATAATTATATATTATTAATCACGGGTGACGGTGCAGTAATGAATGATGTTCCAAGTTCCAATCTATTGCTTTCATAGTTCTCGCTACGGTAATGTTACTTAGCTGGACTGAATTACTCTGCAAGGACTTTCTGGTGGGAAAATATCACTCGAAGATGTTTTCTAATGCTTGATCACAAACGACCAAGTTCTTTAAATGGTTATATCAAACAATATGGATTGTTCTTTAATAAAATTAGGTGGCTCTCATGAAAATTTTTAAGACGTTAAATTTGACGAGCACCAACCAAATCGGTCATTAATAACACACATGAGATTTATTTAATTTTTTTTAATATTTAGTTGTTGATCAAACTTAATATATTTACGTATTCGATCTTTTCTAAAGTGATTTCAGTGATATTACCAGTTGAGAGCAAGTCAAATCATTCTTTCGCTTATTGCCAAACTCACTTGATTGAGGTTAATTTTACCCATCTTACTTATTTTTACCTATTATATAATCAGATAATTATGTGTCAAATTGATTAGATATAACATATATGAAATTATATATCAATGTCCCTCAACACTTTTGCTTCTAAATAATATGACATTAATTTTTTAAATTTTATCTCAAATTTAACCCGATTCGTTCATGGATTTTTTTTTTTGTTTCAATATACAGGTGGCTTAAAATGCTGCGATTTGGTTCATTATAACACGGAAGTGGGTGGAATAAAATATCCAAATCACGACGTGCTTGTTCCGCCTGCTAAGTGATAGGGTCGCCGAAGTCATCGTCCTCACTCGATGGTCTCCGCATCTAACGCTGACGCCAATCGTCGTTAACGGCATGATCATTGCCTCCTGCACATCTCGACGCCACGGCTTGGCCTGCGTCACCAACCCTGATGTCACCAGTCCATCGTCATAGATGACGTCCCACCTCTCATGTCATCCTAAGCTGATGCAATAAAGATGACCAACCGTCCATGTCCAAGGTCAACGGGTGACAAATTATACGCACTGTGCAGTACCAGGGATTCGGTCCGACGGCCCTTCCGATGCTGTCAGCTCTGCCATAATGCCGCCATACTCATGCTTTGCGTCAGCTCGCTGACGACATGGCTGACCTCTCGATCTGTATAAATATAGAGAGCAGATGGCCATCTTTCTCGCCGAGTGTTTTGAGTAAGAATTACAAGAGCAGCGTAGGGTTACTGTCTCTATGGCGACAGCCACCACAAGGCTCCTCCTCGGCGACCTGGTATCTCACGCTAAGAACGTCCCGCTTAGATACGTCCGGCCACCCTCCGCCCGCCCCCACCTCTCCGCCGTCGAGAAGTCGAATGCCACGATCCCGGTCGTAGACCTGCAGGAGCTCTCCGGGTCCGGTCGTGCCATGGTGGTCAAGGCCATTGGGTCAGCTTGCCAAAGCGATGGATTCTTCCAGGTACCTTCACTCGATTCGCTGCGTGCTCTTCCCACCCTCTCCGTTTAGTGTAAGGGGTTGATTTGGATGGCAGGTCAAGAACCACGGCATTCCCGACGACGTGATCGGTGCCATGTTGCGTGTCTCGAAGGAGTTCTTCCGGTTGCCGGAGTCGGAGAGGCTGAAGAGCTACTCCGACGACCCTTCGAGGACGACGAGGCTGTCGACGAGCTTCAACGTGAGGACCGAGGAGGTTTGCAACTGGAGGGACTTTCTGAGGTTCCATTGCTATCCTCTCAAGGACTACGTGCATGAATGGCCCTCCAATCCTTCCGTTTTCCGGTAGCCTCCTTGCCCAGCACGTCAAGAACAAGTACTGCGTGCAGCTTCTTACCATGTGCCAAATATATCTGCAGGGAGGTGGTGGGTGACTACTGCAAGCACGCCAGGCAACTGGCTTTGAGGTTGCTGGAGGCCATCTCGGAGAGCTTGGGACTTGAGAAGGACTACATGGAGAAGGCATTGGCGAAGCAGGCACAACACATGGCCATAAACTACTATCCACCATGCCCACAGCCGGAGCTCACGTACGGGCTGCCGAGCCACAAAGACCCCAATGCCATCACCCTACTCCTCCAGGACGGCGTCTCCGGCTTGCAAGTCTTCAGGAACGGCAAGTGGGTGGCCGTCGACCCCATCCCCAACGCCTTGGTCATCAACATCGGCGATCAGATTCAGGTAAACCATTCAACAACAAGAAGAAGAAGAAGAAGAAGAAGAAGAAGAAGAAGAAGATGCTATACTCATATGTTCTTCCTCATTCCAATCATATCTTTCTTTCCTTCGTTCAAAACAGGTGCTCAGCAATGATCGATACAAAAGCGTGCTCCATCGCGCAGTCGTCAACGACTCCAGCGAGAGGATTTCTATTCCCACCTTCTATTGCCCATCTCCCGATGCAGTAATTGGACCAGCTCAAGCACTGGTTGACGAGCAGCATCCTGCAGTCTACCGAAGCTTCACATATGGGGAGTACTATGACGCGTTCTGGAACCGAGGCCTCCAACGCGAGAGCTGCCTCGACATGTTCAGAGCCACCAACGATCCAATCTAAGCCACCCACCCAACACAAGAAAATTCCATCAGATTCCAAATCGTGATGACATGATATATACATGTATTGTTTAATGCGTGTAATTGCTTGCCTTTACTGTATTAATGTTAAACCACAAACACATAAGTCTTCCATTGTGTTTGATGGCTAAGACGAGCGCCAAGTTCGAGGATATTCAATCTCTTACACGCTTTGTTTTGTACGTAAAGTACAAAAGGAAAGCAACTAATTCTTCTTCTTGGAATGTTTTTATTTTTTATTTTTAGGAATCTATTTCCATCATTCCAATCCATAATATTGCTTGCCATTATTCCACGTAAAGCCACGTGTTGATCTATAATCGAGTGGGCGAAATTGGATAGCTTGTCAAATATTGCTTCTTTCTAATTTGACATCCACGTTATTTTCCTCTATCCGTTATTTGGCCTAACGTTTCTGCTGTCAAATGGCTGACTAAAGAGAGGGCGTCAAGTCGATCCTTTTCAAGAGACGTAATGATTTTGTTGCTATCCTCACATGCATAATTGGCTCGTAGGACCACATCTATGATGCATGCGAATCAAATGATAAATCAGATTATGTACATATATGAATTTGATTTACAACTTATGAAGTAAGTTACCTTTTAGGTTGTATTGATGGATAATCATCATATACAATTAAGTAATTCGAACAATATGCAGGTGTTAATCAGCTGGTAAATCTATCTGTTCGACCAGATCATCATATCCACGACCACCGAAAGCTCACCGGCCACCTCCCTTGGCCACTCATGGCCCAAGTCGCAATTGGAACCGGCATCATGGTTGGGGCCAATGGGATGAATGAATGAACACCATGTTGGGCTGACAGTCTATAGGTTCAGTCCATAGTGGATTTTAATAGTTCAAAGTTCATCCCCATTCAAGTAACGAGACAGAAAACTATAACAGCAACTTGATTAAAAAAGGAGGAGAAAATGATAAGAAAAACAAAATAAAGAAAGGGAAGAAGATAAAGACAACATAAAGAGAATGTTCTCAATCATCTAGGCAGTATTTTCATCTTAGGTTAGATCAGATGTACAATAGACTCTTGCTGTGATTACTTGGGTAGAATTTAGATGTTGTGCACAGTAACATGATCCTTGTGTTGAATCTCATATTTTGATGATGAAACCAATTGATAAATGTTTATGATTTGATCTACGTTTTTAGTGACGCAAGATGCTTCGATCAGGATGAGACAATTAAAGTAGGAAGAATTATGTTGGGCCGATGGAACATGTCAGAAGATTGGATGCTAGGGTTTTGGGCTTCCATTTAATTCTGCTGCGTATTTTGGTATGCTAGTACTTGTTCATATACAAAAGTTTATTTCTCTTTTTATCCCATTTGTTGAATCTCGGATTTTGATGATGAAGTCAATTGTCATTTGTTATCTAATCCATATGTTGAGATAAGTGTGCAGGATTAACTACGATAGAAGTAAGACATGGAGCAGGAGTTGCGCCAGAGTTAAGATTATGATCACGTTGGGAGTTCGAGAGTTCGACGGAAGTCCGGACGGTCGTTAGAGGTTCTGCGGGAACAAATCCGAGAAGTCTAGGAGCTTGCCAAAGAAGCTCGTTGGAACTCGCCAAGTGGATCGTCGCAAGTCCAAGAGTTTGCTGGAAGTCCGCCGGAGCATCGCTGAAGGTTCGTCGGAAGCTCGCCGGAAGAAGCGATTGACGCATCGGAGCAAATTGTAGTAAATGTCTTAAGAAATATCGTAGTTAGCATGTAGATTAAATTAGGAATAGAAGATGATCCTATTAACTTAATCTGGGGCAATTGGACCCTTGATAGACCCAAATTGGGCCGAATGGATCAACCCATTCGGACCAAAATTCCTGCTAGGAGGTGGCACCACCTAGGAGATGGTCTCCCAAGAAAGCTCGGCGGTGCAATTGCCCTAGTCAGGTGGTGGCACCGCCTGGGTTCAGTCTCCGAGCGAGACTGGGCAGTGCAACCACCCCTGATAGGCGGTGGCACCGCCTAGAGGCTCAGTCTCCGAGCTGCCAAGCGGTTGTACCGCCCCAGTCAAGAGGTAGTACCGCTAGGACCCCGGAAATCTGAGAAATATCATTTTTGAGCTCCAAATTCAAACCAGTTTGGGGCCTATATATACCCCACCCTTTCTTACATGAAAGGGCACCGAAAATCTAATCTTACTCTGTGATTTTTAGAGCTCAAAAGTGTTATAAAGGCTAGAAGTTCTCCTCCCTCTTTTCTTCCAAGTTTTGAGCTTTCAAGAGAGGAGAGAAATTCTGTAAGGGTTGTCTCCTAAGCCCGTCAAAAGGAATGAAACTATAAAAGGGTGGTTGGCCTTCGCCTATTGAAAGAAGGCCTCTAGTGGACGTCGGTGACCTCGTCGGAGGAGGAAGCCAAAAGTGGATGTAGGTCAAGATTGACCGAACCACTCTAAAATTATGGTGCTCTCTTGTTTGCATTTATTCTTGCTGCTTGCCTTACTGCAAACCTCCATATGTGCTCTACTTCCTCTTTACCTTTGCTGCACTCCTATACAAACTCACTTTCAAGTTAAGTTTCATAAAACAGTTTTACGTTGGAAACGATTTCATCGTACGAACGCAGTTTTAAATATCGAAAGTTTTCTGCTACACTAATTCACCCCCCCCCCCCCTTAGTGCTCTTGATCCTAACAATTGGTATCAAAGCGGGGTTAACTCTCAAATGGATTAATACCCAAGAGAGATGGCATACTCCGGAAACCAAGAGGGCTACTCTATTACACGTCTACCCATGTTCAATGGGACAGACTACACCTATTGGAAGACCCGAATGAGGATTTTCCTTATTTCAATGGATTTTAAACTTTGGAATCTTGTCGAAAATGGATTTTCGAAGTCTTCTCTTCCAATGATCGATTGGAATGAATTGGAGAAGAAGACTTTCGCTCTTAATACAAAGGCTATGAATGTCTTATTTTGTGCATTTGATAAAAATGAATTCAATCATGTTTCGATTTGTGAAACCGCGTTTGATATTTGACATACACTCGAAGTGACTCACGAAGGCACAAGTAGAGTGAAAGAGTCAAAAATCAATCTTTTGATATATTCCTTCGAACTTTTCTGAATGAAACCAAGCGAGACTATTGGCGACATATACACCCGTTTCACGGATGTCGTCAATGGTCTAAAAGGACTCGGTAAAAGCTTTTCGGATTTTGAGCTCATAAATAAGATTCTAAGATCTCTTCCTAAGAGTTGGGACCCTAAAGTCACTGCTATTCAAGAGGCTAAAGATTTAAACAACTTCCCTCTTGAAGAACTAATCGGGTCATTAATAACCTATGAAATGACTTGCAAGGCTCATGAAGAGCAAGAAGACATCCTTCCAAAGAACAGGAAGGATATGACACTTAGAACTTTAGATGACCACTTGAGAGAAAACTCAAGTGATGAGGATTGTGACGATGACTTGGCACTTCTAACAAGGAAATTCAAAAAATTCATTAAGAGAAACAAGTTTAAAAATGATATAAAAAATAAATTTGAACCCAAAAATGACTAAGTTATTTGCTACGAGTACAAAAAGCCGAGACACTAGAAAAGTGATTGTCCCCAAGACAAGAAAAGAACATCAAAGAAGAAGGTGCTCAAAGCGACGTGGGATGACTCGAGCGTGTCCGAAGAAGAGGAGTCCAACACCGAGCAAGTTGCTCATTATGCCCTAATGGCCATTGGAGAGGAAGTAACAAATTTAATTGATGCAGATTTATCATTTGATGAATTATTAAATGCTTTCCATGACTAATTTGATGAATATAAAATAATTAGTAGAAAATATAAATTATTAAAAAAGGAGCATGATAGTCTTATTAGTGATTTCGATAAATTAAAAACTGAATATCATGATAATTTAGCTTTATGTATAAAATGTCATGATATAGAAACTCTCCAAAAAGAAAACTTACTACTTAAGGACACCACGAAGAAATTTAAGGTTGATAGCAAGTCTTTGAACATGATCCTTACAAATAAGGGTCACGTTCCCAAAAGAAGTGGAATCAGATTTGTGAGAAGTCCTCATCAAAATCCAACCACCTTCATAAAAGGCCCTATCTTACATGTTCGGCACCAAAGCAAATGCAACTTTTGTTGCAAACATGGACATAAAATGTATCATTGTCCATTCAAGAAAATTAGCCAGAACAAACTGATTTGAGTTCCTAAAGGAACCATGATAAACTCTATGAAACATAATAAACAATGTAGATCAGTTTTTGAGGCACCCAAAATTAAATGGGTACCTAAAAATTATCCTTTCTTGTATAGACATACACCGTCAAAGCTAGGAGCAAGAGATGGTACCTTGATAGTAGATGCTCAAGGCATATGATCAGAGATCCATCTCAATTCTCTAAGCTTACTAGCATAGACGAAGGCTATGTCACCTTTGGAGACAACAACAAGGGTAAAATCATTGGCAAAAGAACTATAGGTAACAAATCCAACTTCTTTATTGAAGATGTTTTATTAGTTGATGGTTTAAAACATAACCTCTTAAGCATTAGTCAATTATGTGATAAAGAATATATCATCAAATTCGAATCTAATGCTTGCATCATTGAAAAACCATACAAAAACACATCTATGATTGCATTAAAACATAATAACGTATACACCATTGACATCAATGATCTTTGTCACATCCTGGATTTTTTTTTTTTTTTTTTTTCATACAGGCCAAATAAATAAACATCACTTTATTCATCATCTATAACCATTTATTACAATTCATTTATTCATCAAATTACAAATAGAAAAGTAAATATAGTGATGTTAACTTCAAGAGTCATCCAAATGGCTCTACCTAGCGATAGAGGAAGGTCCGCTCTCCACTAGAATCCGACTTAGTACTAGAGGGAGGTTGCTCTGAAAATCAAAAACAAAGAAAATTCAGCAACGCTGAGTAGGAACCCCAAAAGTCAAATCAAGATAAATACATGACCAAAATTCAATCAATCATCCCATTGGCGTATATCAAATACCCGAAGGAGCACTCCCCCCAACAGCGGATGGAGAGGCTTTATCCTACGGGATGAGTTTGTGTTCTCCCAACAGCGGATGGAGGCAAACTCATATCACACTCCCAACAGCGGATGGAGTGGTGTCCCACACTCGCCAAAGTGGGGACACGTTCCTCCCAACAGCGGATGGAGGAACTGTCCAGCCGCCACGTCTGACGGCCCACTAATCCCCGAAGGGAATCGCTCTACCTGCTCTCGGTAGGAATATAATCTCACACTGGTCATATCTATTTCGGGATGAAATAACATATTTAAAACATCTATTTCAAAAATCATCAATATCAAATAATATAAATTAACCCTCAATTGACTTGAACTCTAGTTTAATCGATTCTATTGAACTCGATTTACTAGAGCCTAACTGATCTCTAATCCTTATTTAACTGATCTGGAACTACCCTAGACTAGTATAATTTAGACTAGATTAAGTTCAATTTAGGTTAAACTAACTTGAATAAGTCAATCAATTCGGAATCACCCTGAATTGATCTAGACTAATCAAGTCTAGTTTAATTCAATCAATATTTGGGCTCAAGTTCAACAATAATATTGGGCTAGATTGAGCCAGTCCATCTACTGGTCATGTGCATTATACATGATTGAGCATGCATTACATAAAACTCGCCCAACCTTGGCCCATGGACTAGTCATAGCATATACTCATTAACAACATAAATGAAAACATAATAATGCATTAAAAGATAGATGAGGAGAAATGCTTTAATACAAAGAAATAACATTCTCAATTTGACTAGAAATCATAAGACATTAAAGAGGGACTAGGAGATAAGTTTTAACACAATGAAATAGCTTTCTAAATTCAAATAAAAATCATGTTTTCAACACATAAAATTTTAACATATTCTAGTCATATTTTAAATCATTCAGAATAATATATTTTAAATTTCAGATCAAAGAATATAAAAAAAGGGATTTTAGATAACATATTCTAGTCTAACAAGATTTTAATCCAAAAAAAGATTGAAGATAAACTGTAATACATAAAATATATCATATAAAATATTTTTTTTTTACATATTTAATTCTACAATAAAAACCTTAATCATGGGTCAAAGAATATTATGAAAACTTTAATTGATTATTTTAATATAAAAAAATTTGACATTTAAAGAATTGATAAACATTTTTCAAACTATAAAACTTTCAACATTTAAAGAATCAAAATAAAAGCTAAAACTTTTAAGAAATGTAGGAAAACCTACCTCTTGTCAATAGGGTGTAACTCCTCGTTCTCTTGTTAATAGGGTGTAACTCCTCGTTCCTCCCGCTGCCAAGCTCGACTAGGTGAGGAACGAAGGAGAGAGATCCCTCCCCCTTAAATAGGAGGAGGTGAGCCTCTATTAAGGGAAATAAATTTTAATTTTCGTATTTATTTAATATAAATTATTTCCATTTAATATACTAACAAATATGATATCATCATATTTGGAATACTTAATAGTTACTTCCTTAATTCATATCAACAAACAAGGAAGTAGATTAAGATTTCCTAAATTATGATGGCAAGTAAGGAAAACAAAATTTAAATCTCAATCTCAAATATTTGATTTGATTACATTTCTCCCCTCCTACAAGAAATTTGGTCCCCAAATTTAGCTTACCTTAATAGAATAAATGAGGATACTGCTCTCGCATATCTTCTTCTCTTTCCCACGTTGCCTCTCGGTCTGAATGGTGTTGCCAACAAATCTTTACCAAATGTATAATTTTGTTCCTTAGAACATGTTCTTTCCTTTCCAAGATCTGGGTTGGTTGTT
This sequence comes from Musa acuminata AAA Group, assembly GCF_036884655.1. Classification (NCBI taxonomy): domain Eukaryota; kingdom Viridiplantae; phylum Streptophyta; class Magnoliopsida; order Zingiberales; family Musaceae; genus Musa; species Musa acuminata. The sequence goes on along the minus strand of NC_088353.1, from coordinate 8,566,963 downwards.
CTCCAAAAGTAGCATCATCCCTTAGCTATAGAGGTTGGTAAGATATGACATGTGTTGGATCCCTGATATATCTTCGAAGCATAGACACATGAAATACATCATGGATACTAGCTAAAGCCGGGGGCAATGCCAATCTGTATGCTACAGGCCTAACCTTTTGTAAGATCTCAAATGGGCCAATAAATCTTGGGGCTAATTTTCCCCTTTGACCAAACCTCATAACTCCCTTTGTTGGCGATACCTTTAAGAAGACGTGCTCACCAACTTCGAACTCTAGATCTCTTCGCCTTCGATCTGCATAACTTTTCTGATGACTTTGAGCTGTTAATAATCTTTGGTGTATAATTCGAATATTATTAGCATCTTTTTGAATTAATTGAGGCCCCAAAAGCTTCCGTTCTCCCACCTTATCCCAATATACAGGTGATCTGCACTTTCTTCCATAAAGAGCTTCAAATGGAGCCATCTGTATGCTAGAGTGGTAACTATTATTATAAGAAAACTCAATTAGATGTAAGTGCATATCCCAACTCCCACCAAAGTCCAAAGCACATGCTCTTAAGAGATCTTCAAGAGTTTGTATTGTCCTTTCAGATTGACCATCAGTTTGGGGGTGAAAGCTTGTACTAAACTTTAATTGCGTGCCCAAAGATTTTTGTAGACTTCCCCAAAATTTGGAGGTGAATCTTGGATCTCTATCTGAGATAATGCTAACTAGCACCCCATGATATCGAATGATTTCCTTAATATATAAGCTTGCTAGTTTATCCAATGAATACTTCTTGTTAATAGGAAGGAAGTGAGCAGATTTAGTAAGTCTGTCTACTATTACCCAAATTCCGTCATATCCTTTCACAGTCTTGGGTAATCCTGTCACAAAATCCATAGTGACTTGCTCCCACTTCCATTCAGGAATCGAAATCCTTTGCAACTTTCCCGCAGGTACTCGATGTTCTATCTTCACCTGTTGACATATCAGACATTTAGAAACAAACTCTACTATATCTCTCTTCATACCACGCCACCAATAGTTTTGGCATAAATCTCGATACATCTTAGTAGTCCCGGGATGAATATTAAATTTTGATCTATGTGCCTCCTCTAATAATTGCATCTTTACTGGATGGCTTTCGGGAACACAAAGTCGATTGTGGAATGTAATAGAACCATCTTCGGCTTGGAGAAATTCAGGTCTAGATCCTTGAGCTATTTCCTTAACTATCATTTGAAGATATGTATCTTCCTTTTGACCTTCTTTAACCTTTTCCACCAAAAATGATTGTGCCATCAAACACACAAGAAAACTTTTATTTGTCTCCGATAAAAGTTTAAGTTTTAAGTCTGCTAACTCTATCATCATAGAATTCCTTTGAATATTCATATAGGCTACAAGACTGTAGGTATTTCTACTTAAGGCATCAGCAACTACATTAGCTTTCCCAGGATGGTAGTTGATATTAAAATCATAATCCTTTAGAAAGTCCAACCATCTTCTTTGTCTCATATTTAAATCTTTCTGTATAAAAATATATTTGAGACTCTTATGATCTGTGAAGATTTCGAAAGTCTGTCCATATAGATAATGCCTCCAAATTTTCAGTGCAAAAATGATAGCTGCTAGCTCTAAGTCATGAGTAGGATAGTTCTTTTCATGAGGCTTTAATTGCCTTGATGCATAAGCAACTACCCTCTCGTTTTGCATTAGAACGCAACCAAGCCCTTGTAGTGAGGCATCACTATACACTACAAAACCTTCTCCCCCTGAAGGAATCACCAAGATAGGAGCACTGGTTAATTTCTTCTTCAATTCTTGAAAACTTTGTTGACATTTATCATCCCACATGAATTTTATGTTCTTTTGTGTCAACTTGGTCAATGGTGCTGCTATTTTTGAAAAGCCTTCTACGAATCTTCTATAGTATCCAGCCAAACCCAAGAAGCTTCTAATCTTTGAAACATTAGAAGGCTGCTTCCATTTTATCACAGCTTCAATCTTGTGAGGGTCAACAGATATACCAGCGCTCGAAATTACATGACCGAGAAACATAATTTCATTGAGCCAAAAGTTACACTTACTTAACTTGGCATATAGTTTCTCTCGCCTTAGGACTTCCAGAACTGTCTTAAGATGGTGTTCATGCTCTGTTATGCTTTTGGAGTAGATCAAGATATCATCAATAAACACAATTACAAATTTATCGAGATAAGGGTGGAATACTCTATTCATGAGATCCATGAAGGCAGCTGGTGCATTTGTGAGTCCAAAAGGCATTACTAAGAATTCATAATGACCATATCTTGTTCTAAAGGCAGTTTTCTGTATGTCTCATTCTCTTATCTTTAGTTGATGATACCCAGATCTCAAATCAATCTTTGAGTATACCCGAGTACCTTGAAGTTGATCAAACAAGTCATCTATTCGAGGAAGAGGATATTTATTCTTTATGGTCACTTGGTTGAGTTGTCTAAAATCAATGCATAGTCGCATAGATCCATCTTTCTTCTTCACAAATAGGACAGGGGCACCCCAAGGGGATACACTAGGTCGAATAAAACCCTTGTCCAAAAGCTCTTGGATCTGTTTCTTTAACTCCTCCAACTCAATTGGTGCCATTCTATATGGAGGTTTAGAAATAGGTGCAGTACCAGGTAGAAGATCAATTGTAAATTCAATCTGTCTATTTGGTGGCAATGCAAGTAGATCTTCAGGAAAAACATCTGGAAAATCCCGTACAATGGGGATGTCCTTTAATACTAGCTTCTTAGATTCTTCTCCAGAAATAAAGGCCAAGTATCCTTGACATCCCTTCAGTAATAGTTGGGTAGCACTCAAGGCTGAAATAATAGAAGGGAACTTTTCTTGAATCCCAATGAACTTGAAAGGTGGTTGATCTAGAGGTGAGAAAGTAACAGTCTTCCGAAAACAATCGACACTTGCATGGTATGCGGAAAGCCAGTCCATACCCAAGATAGCGTCGAAATCTTGAAATTCTAGTAGAATAAGATCTACTAGCAAATCGTGACTTTCAATAGTAATAACACAATTTCTATATATCTGATCAACTATCAAAGAGTTTCCAACCGGTGTTACTACCATTAATGCATTATTCATTGTCTCACGATTCTTATGTAATTTCATAGCAAAATAGGGTGATATAAAAGAATGCGTAGAACCAGAATCAATAAGCACAGATGCTGGCATATCACAAAGTGTGATGATACCTTTAATAATAGATCCCGAGGCTTCAGCATCTTGGTGAGTCAGTGCGTAGACTCTTGCATGTCCTTCCTCTCTCGGTCGTAACTGTTGTTGTCCAGTTGTTTGGGGTGGAGCTCGGCGTTGATGTTGCTTCCTTGGGCAATCCTTCGACATGTGCCCGGGTTGTTGACAATAAAAACATACGCGTTGTCCCGTGGGGCATGAGGTGGAAACATGATCTGTCTTTCCACAGAAATAACATCTTATAACAACTTGATTGCTAGGAGCTCCTGCTTGTTGATGCCCGAACTGTTTGCCTTTTCCTTTCTTTGAGGGTCCAGAATGTGATCCCCCATACGTAAATGGTGCAGCACTAAAAGGTCGCTTTCGATCCTTTGCTTGTTGTAATTCATTATCCAATTTCTCTACCACCAAAGCTCGATTTAACACTTCAGCATATGTTGGTAAAATCAGTACTGCAACAGACTTTCTAATTGATGATCGAAGTCCCCTCTCAAACTGATGAGCTCTTTGACTTTCATTAAAAGCAATATGTGGAGAGAACTGAGCCAACTCAGTGAAATGATGATCATATTCCATTACAGTTCTATTTCCTTGGTGGATGCTAAGGAACTCTTGTTGTTTCTCAAAGCGAACTGAATCAGGAAAGAACTGTTCATAAAATGCATCTTTAAACTGCTCCCAAGTTACCACATTACCTCCCGCCTCTAACATCCTCCTTTTTGAGGTCCACCAAGTGTCTGTCTTCCCTTCTAAAATGAAAGAGCAAAAGGCACTTTCTGATTTTCCCTACATTCGATAGCTTCAAATGTCTTTTCCACTTGACGAATCCAACATTCAGCAAAGATTGGATCTGGCTTGCCTTCAAAAACCGGTGGTCCCAATCTCTTAAAGTGATCTAAAGTATTATTCCTACCCCGTGGAATTTCATCTCGTTCCTCTTGACGCTCAAAGTATCCTCTAATAGCATTGAGGATTCCGTGTACGTCACCTTGAGCATTGACGGGTGCTGGGGCATGAGGGGCATTCTGCGAAGTCGGAGAAGCTGGCCCATAATTGGTGACAGGTGTACGGGAGGACTGGGTTTGCTCTACGATGCATGGAGCTTCCAAGTTATTGTTTGTTTAAACACCTCTCCTAGTGCGTACACCAGTAGCATTACGACCATGAGCACCCCGAGTGACAGGACCACTAATCTCTGGAATTGGCTCCATTACTCCTATAATAGGTTAAAGACAATCATTGGTTAAAGTCAATCAAGGGACCTAATACACCTACAGGCCCTAGACCATGCTCTGATACCATAAAAATTGTCACATCCTGGATTTTTTTTTTTTTTCCACACAGGCCAAATAAATAAACATCACTTTATTCATCATCTATAACCATTTATTACAATTCATTTATTCATCAAATTACAAATAAAAAAGTAAATATAGTGATGTTAACTTCAAGAGTCATCCAAGTGGCTCTACCTAGCGGTAGAGGAAGGTCCGCTCTCCACTAGAATCCGACTTAGTACTAGAGGGAGGTTGCTCTGAAAATCAAAAACAAAGAAAATTCAGCAACGCTGAGTAGGAACCCCAAAAGTCAAATCAAGATGAATACATGACCAAAATTCAATCAATCATCCCATTGGCGTATATCAAATACCCGAAGGAGCACTCCCCCAACAACGGATGGAGAGGCTTTATCCTACGCGATGAGTTTGTGTTCTCCCAACAGCGGATGGAGGCAAACTCATATCACACTCCCAACAGCGGATGGAGTGGTGTCCCACACCCGCCAAAGTGGGGACACGTTCCTCCCAACAGCGGATGGAGGAACTGTCCGGCCGCCACGTCTGACGGCCCGCTAATCCCCGAAGGGAATCGCCCTACCTGCTCTCGGCAGGAATATAATCTCACACTGGTCATATCTATTTCGGGATGAAATAACATATTTAAAACATCTATTTCAAAAATCATCAATATCAAATAATATAAATTAACCCTCAATTTACTTGAACTCTAGTTTAATCGATTCTATTGAACTCGATTTACTAGAGCCTAACTGAACTGATCTCTAATCCTTATTTAACTGGTCTGGAACCACCCTAGACTAGTATAATTTAGACTAGATTAAGTTCAATTTAGGTTAAACTAACTTGAATAAGTCAATCAATTCGGAATCACCCTAAATTGATCTAGACTAATCAAGTCTAGTTTAATTCAATTAATATTTGGGCTCAAGTTCAACAATAATATTGGGCTAGATTGAGCCAGTCCATCTACTGGTCATGTGCATTATACATGATTGAGCATGCATTACATAAAACTGGCCCAACCTTGGCCCATGGACTAGTCATAGCATATACTCATTAACAACATAAATGAAAACATAATAATGCATTAAAAGATAGATGAGGAGAAATGCTTTAATACAAAGAAATAACATTCTCAATTTGACTAGAAATCATAAGACATTAAAGAGGGACTAGGAGATAAGTTTTAACACAATAAAATAGCTTTCTAAATTCAAATAAAAATCATGTTTTCAACACATAAAATTTTAACATATTCTAGTTATATTTTAAATCATTCAGAATAATATATTTTAAATTTCAGATCAAAGAATATAAAAAAAGGGATTTTAGATAACATATTCTAGTCTAACAAGATTTTAATCCAAAAAAGATTGAAGATAAACTGTAATACATAAAATATATCATATAAAACATAATTTTTTTTACATATTTAATTCTACAATAAAAACCTTAATCATGGGTCAAAGAATATTATGAAAACTTTAATTGATTATTTTAATATAAAAAAATTTGACATTTAAAGAATTGATAAACATTTTTCAAACTATAAAACTTTCAACATTTAAAGAATCAAAATAAAAGCTAAAACTTTTAAGAAATGTAGGGAAACCTATCTCTTGTCAATAGGGTGTAACTCCTCGTTCTCTTGTTAATAGGGTGTAACTCCTCGTTCCTCCCGCTGCCAAGCTCGACTAGGTGAGGAACGAATGAGAGAGATCCCTCCCCCTTAAATAGGAGGAGGTGAGCCTCTATTAAGGGAAATAAATTTTAATTTTCGTATTTATTTAATATAAATTATTTCTATTTAATATACTAACAAATATGATATCATCATATTTGGAATACTTAATAGTTACTTCCTTAATTCATATCAACAAACAAGGAAGTAGATTAAGATTTCCTAAATTATGATGGCAAGTAAGGAAAACAAAATTTAAATCTCAATCTCAAATATTTGATTTGATTACAATCTTTGCAATGAAATGTGTTTCTCGGTTTTGAATGAGGATGCTTGGCTTTGGCACAGGAGATTAGGTCATGCTGGCATGAAACTAATCACTCAAATATCATCCAAAGAACTTGTATGAGGAATTCCTCATATCAAGTTTATTAAAGATAATGTGTGTGATGCTTGTCAATTAGGAAAACAAATTAAGGGTGGTTTCAAATCTAAGAATCAAATAAGTACCTCTAGGCCCTTACAATTGATCCATATGGACTTGTTCGGACCAATCTCTATATCAAGCCTAGGAGGTAGCAAATACGCCTTCGTCATTGTAGATGACTATAGTATATACACATGGACTTATTTCTTGAAACATAAAAATGAATGGTTTAGATATTTCACCAAGTTTTGTAAACTTGTTCAAAATGAAAAGGGTTTTATGATTTCATCAATTCGAAGTGATCACGGTAATGAATTTCAAAACCGTGATTTTCAAGAATTTTATGAATCTAATGGATACAACCATAACTTCTCTACTCCAAAAAATCCTCAACAAAATGGAGTAGTAGAAATAAAGAATAAAAATTTACAAGAAATGACAAGAACCATGTTGAATGAACATAGCCTACCCAAATACTTTTGGGTCAAAGCCGTAAACACTGCATGCTATATTTTGAATAGAGTTCTAATAAGACCCTTACTCACCAAAACTCCCTATGAGTTGTGGAACAATAAAAAACCTAATGTTTCATATTTTAAAGTTTTTGGGTGTAAGTGTTTTATCTTGAATGAAAAAGATGTCTTAGGAAAATTTGATGCTAAATCCGATGAAGGAATTTTTCTTGGTTATTCTTCGGTTTTTAAAGCTTTTTGTATCTTCAATAAAAGAACTTTAATTATAGAAGAATCCATTCATGTTGTTTTCAATGAGATTTTCGAAATAAAAAAAAATGATTTTGATGATGATGTTAATTTCGATTCTTTGAATTTAAATAAAACATCTTCTCAAACTAGCAACTTGGATGCATCCACTTCCGAAAGATCCTTACCCAAGGATTGGAAGTATGTAGATGCTCATCCTAAGGAGCTAATCCTAGGAGACACATCTAAGGGGGTTCAAACACGTTCTTCTCTTAAAAAGTTTTATGCCAACGCCGCTTTTCTCTCTCAAATTGAACCTAAATGTATTGACGAAGCCATGAAAGATGATTCATGGATTATCGCAATGCAAGATGAGTTAAATTAATTTGAGAGAAATGAGATGTGGAAGCTTGTTTCTAGGCCAAATGACCATTTAGTTATTGGTACTAAATGGGTCTTTAGAAACAAGCAAGATGAATATGGTATCGTGGTAAGAAACAAGGCTAGATTAGTGACCAAAGGTTTCAACCAAGAAGAAGGTATCGATTACGAAGAAACCTTCGCTCCTGTGGATAGATTAGAAGCCATAAGGATGCTCCTTGCCTATGCTAGTAATAATAATTTTAAGTTATTTTAAATGGATGTTAAAAGTGCTTTTCTTAATGGCTTTATTTATGAAGAAGTTTATGTTGAACAACCTCCCGGATTTAAAAATAATAGCCTCCCTAATCATGTATTTAAATTAACCAAAGCTTTCTATAGTTTAAAACGAGCCCCAAGGGCTTGGAATGATAGACTAAGTACTTTTCTTATTGAAAATAATTTCACAAAGGACAAGGTCGATACTACATTGTTTATCAAGAATTTTGAAAATAATTTTCTAATTATTCAGATTTATATTGATGATATTATCTTCGGTTCTACGAATGAATCTTTTTGTGAATCTTTTGCTAAAACCATGAGTCTTGAATTTGAAACGAGTTTGATGGGAGAATTAACCTTTTTCTTTAGCTTACAAATTAAGCAACTAAGTAATGGTATCTTTATTAGTCAAACTGAATATGCTTTAGATTTGTTAAAAAGATTTAATATGGATAGCTCAAAAGCTATTAACACTCCTATGAGCACCTCTAGTTAGAAGTTGATGAAAATGGAGAAAGCTTCGATCAAAAAACTTATAGGGGTATGATAGGAAGTTTACTTTACCTCAATACAACTAGACCAGACATCATGTTCAGTGTAGGACTTTGTGTTAGGTTTCAATCGCTAAGATATCTCATCTCAAAGTGGTTAAAAGAATACTTAGATATCTTAAAGGTACCACAAATCTAGGATTATGATATCCAAAATCCGAGAATTTTGAGTTAATTGCTTATGCTGATGCGGATTTTGCTAGGTGTAGACTAGATAGAAAAAGCACATTAGGAACATGTCAATTTTTGGGACATTCCCTTGTTTCCTAGTCATCTAAGAAACAAAACTCGGTTGCACTATCAACAACCGAAGCTGAGTATATTGCAGCTAGTGCATGCTGTGCACAAGTTGTGTGGATGAAAAACACCTTAGAAGATTATAAAACCCATCTTAAAAATATTCCCATTAAATGTGATAACACAAATGCAATATGTTTAATAAAGAATCTCATTTAACACTCAAGAACAAAACATATTGATATTAGACATCACTTTATACGAGATCATGTCACTAATCATAATGTAATCATAGAGTTCATAAATACTAAGCATCAACTAGCTGATATTTTTACAAAACCACTAAGTGAAAAATAATTTGATTTCATTAGAAGAGAATTAGGAATGTTAATATGTCCTAATGCATAAACTTGTTAAGATTATTTTTCGGATTTTTTTGATTTAATGATCAAATCACTTAATTGCCATGATGATTTTACACAATTACATGCCTTAATTACATGTTGGAAGTCCCTCGACGCTTCGTTCGATTCTTCGGTATATCGTCCTCTCTTACGGCCTATTACCCAATTGGTCAATTGACTATGCAACTCTGATATCCTTGGTGTAATACCCGCTCTTCTTAGCCCGATGCCCGAATCCATGGTCCGAAGCCTTCTATCGATACGTCGACCGATCCACCGGCCCGATGTCCAATCTTCTGACCTGTTCCTTCGGCACAACATGATTTTCCTGCTATAATTGTCTCATCCTAATCGAAGCATCCTGCATCGCTCAATAACGCAGATTACAACATAAACACATATTTATTGTGTTAGGATCGGAGTGGCACTAGGAGGGGGGGGTGAATTAGTGCAGCGGTAAAGTGTGATAAACTTTTGACGATTTAAACACTTTCGGAAACTTAGTACGATAAAAGTAACGTTTTTGTTTGAAATTGTTTCGATTGCATTTTAACTTGAAGATATAAGTAAGATGGAGACAAAGCAGTATAACATTAAAGTGCAAATGGTTTGCAGTAATATAAATGACAATAAGTAAATGCAAACCAGAGATTACGCCAATTTTACAGTGGTTCGGTCAAATGACCTACATCCACTTGCGAGGCCCCTCTTCGATGAGGCTCCCACCTTCCACTAGCAAATCTCTTGAAATGGAAGGGTAAATACCCCTCTTACAACTTTTACAAGCGGTTCACTCTCTTACATATTTTCAGCAAGAAAGAAGGAGGTGAACACTAGCAAATTAAAAACAAGAAAGGCAAAGACTCTTCTAAGACTTTTCTCTCAATCACTTGCTGCACAAAAAGTTATCTTCTCAGCTAAGACTTGAGGGGTATTTATAGGCATCAAGAGGATTCAAATTTGGGCTCCAAAAATTTGAATTCTCTTATGTTCCCGATGCTGGCGGTGCCACCGCCCAACGCTCGGGTGCTGGGCGGTGCAACCGCTGAGCCCAGGAGGTGTCACCGCCTAGGCCAATTCAGCTCACTGGTTGGGCTCCAAACTTGGCTCAAACCAGTCCGAACTCGGGCCCAATTGGCCCCTACTTGGGTTATAGGATTAACACCTAATCCTAACCCTAATTAACATGCTAACTATGAATTTAAAGACATTTTCTAAGCTATTACAAAGTCCATAAGTCAAGACTTCTTCCGACGAGCTTCCGGCGAACTTCCGACGATCTTCCGATAAACTCTCGGAAACCATTCTGCGGACTCCCGGCAAGCTCCTAGACTTCACGATTTGATCTTGGCGAGTTCCAACGAGCTTCTTCGGTAAGCTCCGATCTTTCTCGGTGAGCTTCGCGAACTTCCAATGAACCTTCCGGCGAGCTTCCGAAAAACCCTTCGGCAAGCTCCCTACTCATTCTTGGCTAGTTCCGGCAGCATTCTCGACGAACCTTCGGACTTCCATCGAACTCTTGAACTCCCAACGAATCCTTCGCGCTTGACTCCAGCACTTTATTTCACTTTATGTCTTCATCGTTATCGTAGTTAATCCTGCACACACAAACTAAAACTCAACTCTGATCTAGACAATTATTACAATGCGAATTGACATTCTGTTGCCCGGCACGTCATTGGTTGGCGCTTCGTCCGATTCTTTGGTGCATCGTCCTCTCTTGCGGCTTGTTGCCCAATCGGCGGTTGACCTCCGCAACCCCGATATCCTTGACGCAATTTCACTCTCCTTGGCCCGATGCCCGACATCTGAAGCATTCAGCCATCTAATATCCTGACGTGATCTCTTCCGGCGCAACGTCAATTCCTCCTACTTCAACTATCTAAACCTGATCGAGTAGACCTGCATCGCTCAAAATGCAGTTTAAATCATAAACACATATCAAGTGGTTTCATCATCAAAATACGAGATTCAATAATCTCCCCCTTTTTTATGATGATAACCACTTGATGACGGAGTTAACCTTAACTCCCGGAGTTTAAACAAACTCCCCCTATCAATATGCTATATTGATAGAACCTTGAATTCAAACTGAATTCAAGTCATTGCAATATTCGTCATGAATACTTGCAACACATCATCATGAACATATGCATAAACTTATGCATAACATGTCATCAACATACTTCTCCCCCTTTGTCATCAACAAAAAGGAGAAGTACAACTATTCTTTGTGTTTGTAATATAAGTTCAACTCATTACATGAAAAATATAATATTAAGTTTTATCATCATGCAGTTTTGAAGCTAGAAAATTTAGCAAGTAATGCATCATGCTTAGGACATTCAAGCTATCAAGTTTTAGATATGCAAGTCTTACAGCATACAAGATAGCACTTTTGGTAATGTTCAAGATAGTAAGTTCTACATCATGCAAGCTAGCAATATTGAGATGTTCAAGAAAGCAACTCTTGCTTCTTGAAATATGCAAATTTGTCAAGTTTTGCTAGATGTGCAAGTTAGCATTTTTGCCTCTTAAGATAGGAAAGATAGCACATTTGCTTCTTTTGAGATAGCAACTTTTTGCTTCTCTTTAGACTACAAGCTAGCAATTTTTACGATATGTAAGTTTCACAATATACAAGCTAGCAAAAATTTCGAAAGCAAATGCAAGATAGCTTTCTTGTGTAAGCTCATAATTCTTGCTTCCTATTGCAATGTGCAAGTTGCAAGTTTTGCTTCTTGAGATAGGCAAGATAGCACTTTTGTAATTTTTGTTTCTTAAGATAGGCAAGCTTGTGATGTTCAAAATAACAAGCTCTTTCTTCTAGAAGTGCCATTTTTGCTTTCTTTGCAAAGTGTAAGCTAGCAAAATGTTTGAAAAAGTGATCAAGTTTTGCAACATACAAGCTAGCAAAAATACCAAACTAGCAAGAGATAATGTTTTGCATGAGGCAAGCAAACAATTTGGCAAATGTTACATTTGCATCTTCTCTTTTGAGAAGTACAATTTTTGCTTTCATCTTAAATTGTGCAAGCTAGTTAGTTTGCCTCTTTTCATGATGTCCACACTAGAAATTCTTGCTTCCCCTTTGTCATTGTCAAAAAGAAGGGAAGACCCTTATATCAATTTTCATATTATGACAAAGGTAAGTATCATTCTTATTTATACATCATTATATATTCAAATTAAAACATACACAATTTCAATAACCTTATTTTTCATGCACGATACCGAAAAATAAATCAATCATCATTAATAAGCATATCATACATGATACTCAAACATTAAAATTTTTAAGCATTTATCAACATGTTGATCATGATACCAAACATTCATCATTTAAAGCATTCATGATACACATCATATGCAATAAATACATCATGTATATCATTATCATAAGTATTGCATACATCATTTTAACTTTATGAATATTTCATCATTGCATGCATCATACCAAAACATTTCAAGCCATGCAAGCCATAAATACAAAGAAATCATGTCATGAAGGATAAAATCATTTGAATACCAAAAGACATGATTCATATAGTAAATATCTTCTTTAAATAAAATATCAAGAAAAATCATAGGAGTACAAAGAAGAGATCTTGCTTTAAAAGAAAAATCAAGTAATAACTCCAAGAACTCACAAGGAAAAATCATGATTCATTTAGAAAATCTCCTCTCAAGAGAATGTCAAGTAAAATCGTAGAAGATCGATTAATGAGAAATTTTGATTTATAATAAAATCTCATGTATCGAATGTCGAAAAATCAAAATGATGATTTATATAAAAAAAATATCACAAGTTATATTCAAGAGAAAAGTCATCATTCATTTTCAACTTATTCAATTTGTCACATCAATATTTCTTAGATATGCATGATACCAAAACATGGTTTTAAATCTTTAATATATAACATGCATAAATTGAAAGGAGAAGGGAAGAATTCAAACGTACAAAGATTTCAACCATCTCATAAACAAATGTAAGACCAAGTCATGAATCCAAAATTCCATGAATCAAAATGATCATCAAAGGTAATCTCATGTTATTCCAAGAAATCAATATCATGATTTTGATAAAACTCATTTCAAATTTAAATCATCAAAATTATCAAAATATCAACATTAATTTCAAGAGATTCAAAATGGTATACATAGATTTATCATAATAAACATCAAGATCAATAGGATAGAGAAAAATAATTTTTCAAGGAAAAAATATTTTCCTCTTTTTAGTTGTTTCAATTCATATGATTTTATTTCATTTATATCAAATAAAAACATGTATAATGTTTAAAACCAAAAGTGTAAGATTTATTACAACAAAGATTAATAAGGCACTTTCATTATGATAAAAATCAATAATCCATAAATCACAAGATTCATATGCATAATTTTGAAATTTATTAAGCATGATCATTATGCATGACACTAAAACATGTTTTCAAAATGTTTAATATTTTCATTACATCATTATGCAATGGTTTCATTGAACATAATTTTGAATGATTCTTATAGATAACTAAAACTTCTTTAGTTTTAATTTATGTGATTGACTTTATATTAGCATGCTCAAGTTTTGTTCTTATGTCAAAAACATACATCATGTTTGAAAACCAAAGACATGGTTTAAAAAACATATCATCAAGCCTTCCATATTAAAACCATGCATCATCATTGAAAGTTAATATGGAAATCATCAAAATACACATTCTTGCTTCTCAAGCACATATATATGATTATTTAAATCTAACATTTTATTCTATTAACATAAAACATACAATTTTCAAGAAAAATAATTATTCAAAAGAAAAGAGAAAATGCATCATGGAAAACATCAAGTAATTTCAAAATAATTCAAGAGAGTTGAGTTACTTACCTTGTAGTCGAATCCCGTCAAAGCCTAATTCTCCGTTTCACCTTTGGAAGTTCTTGATTCATCCTTGGTTGCCTTCCTCTTCTTTGGCCTCTCCCTCCGTTCAAGTTCATTGTTTATTTTAGATTTTTGTTTAGTAAACTTATTAAAATTTAGTATTCGAAGTTCAAGTTCATCATTGTCCTCATCACTTGAGTCATTGCTCAAGTGGTATTCATTTGTCCGGGGTTCCAAATCTTTCCTGTTTTTTGGAAGGTGGTTCAAGTGTTCATTATGTTCATCATGTGCATTGCGCACCATTTCATATGTCATCAACAAACCAATTAGTTCTTCAAGTAGAAAAATATTTAAATCTTTTGTTTCTTGTATTGCGGTTATTTTAGAGTCCCACCTTTTTGGAAGGGATCTTAAGATCTTGCTTACGAGATCAAAAGTTGAAAAAGATTTACCAAGAACTCTTAGATTATTGACAACATCCGTGAAACGGGTGTACATGTCGCCTATAGTCTCGCTTGGTTGCATTTGAAAAAGCTCAAAATCATGCAATAAAATGTTAACTTTCGAGTCTTTGACTCTATTAGTTCCTTCATGCATGATTTCAAGTGTTCGCCAAATATCGAAAGCCATTTCGCACGTAGAAATCCGATTGAACTCATTTTTGTCCAAAGCGCAAAATAAGGCATTCATAGCTTTTGCGTTTAAAGAAAAATATTTCTTCTCCAAATCCGACCATTCGTTCATCGGTTTAGAGGGAAGTTGAAAACCATTTTCAACGATATTCCATAAATCCAAATTCATAGAAATCAAGAAAACTCTCATTCGAGTTTTCCAATAAGTGTAGTCTAATCCGTTAAACAACGGTGGACGAATAACCGATAAGCTCTCTTAAAAGCCATGAAGAGCCATTTCTCTTAGGTGTAAATCCGAAATGAGAAATACTGGGCTCTGATACTAATTGTTAGGATCGGAGTGGCACTAAGAGGGGGGGGTGAATTAGTGCAGCGGTAAAGTGTGATAAACTTTTGACGATTTAAACACTTTCAGAAACTTCGTACGATTAAAGTAACGTTTTTGTTTGAAACCGTTTCGATTGCATTTTAACTTGAAGAGATAAGTAAGACGGAGACAAAGCAGTATAGCATTAAAGTGCAAGTGGTTTGCAGTAATATAAATGACAATAAGTAAATGCAAACCAGATATTACGCCGATTTTACAGTGGTTCGGTCAAATGACCTACATCCACTTGCGAGGCCCCTCTTCAATGAGGCTCCCACCTTCCACTAGCAAATCTATTGAAAGGGAAGGGTAAATACTCCTCTTACAACTTTTACAAGCGGTTCACTCTCTTACAGATTTTCAGCAAGAAAGAAGGAGGTGAACACTAGCAAATCGAAAACAAGAAAGGCAAAGACTCTTCTAAGACTTTTCTCTCAATCACTTGCTACACAAAAAGTTGTCTTCTCAGCTGAGACTTGAGGGGTATTTATAGGCCTCAAGAGGATTCAAATTTGGGCTCCAAAAATTTGAATTCTCTTATGTTCCCGATGTTGGCGGTGCCACCGCCCAGCCAAGCGGTGCCACCACCCAACGCTCGGGTGCTGGGCGGTGCAACCGCCCAGCCCAGGAGGTGTCACCGCCCAGCTCTCGGGTGCTAGGCGATGCCACCGCCTAGGCCAATTCAGCTCACTGGTTGGGCTCCAAACTTGGCTCAAACCAGTCCGAACTCGGGCCCAATTGGCTCCTACTTGGGTTATAGGATTAACACCTAATCCTAACCCTAATTAATATGCTAACTACGAATTTAAAGATATTTTCTAAGCTATTACAAAGTCCATAAGTCAAGACTTCTTCCAGCGAGCTTCCGGCGAACTTCCGACGGTCTTCCGATAAACTCTCGAAAACCATTCTGCGGACTCCCGGCAAGCTCCTAGACTTCACGATTTGATCTTGGCGAGTTCCAACGAGCTTCTTCGGTAAGCTCCGATCTTTCTCGGTGAGCTCCGTGAACTTCCAACGAACCTTCCGGCGAGCTTCCGAAAAACCCTTCGGCAAGCTCCCTACTCATTCTCGGCTAGTTCCGGCAGCATTCCTGACGAACCTTCGGACTTCCGTCGAACTCTCGAACTCCCAACGAATCCTTCGCGCTTGACTCCAGCACTTTGTTTCACTTTATGTCTTCATCATTATCGTAGTTAATCCTGCACACACAAACCAAAACTCAACTCCGATCTAGACAATTATTACAACGCGAATTGACATTCTGTTGCCCGGCATGTCATTGGTTGGCGCTTCGTTCGATTCTTCGGTGCATCGTCCTCTCTTGCGGCTTGTTGCCCAATCGGTGGTTGACCTCCGCAACCCCGATATCCTTGGCATAATTTCGCTCTCCTTGGCCTGATGCCCGACATCCGAAGCATTCAGCCATCCAATATCCTAACGTGATCTCTTCCGACACAACGTCAATTCCTCCTGCGTCAACTGTCTAAACCTGATCGAGTAGACCTGCATCGCTCAAAATGCAGTTTAAATCATAAACACATATCAAGTGGTTTCATCATCAAAATACGAGATTCAACAGATTGGTTTCATCATCAAAATCCGAGATTCAACAAAAATTATGTACGTCTTCGATACAGTGATGCCTATGCCCGAGAAAGGGGCAAGCGAGGATGGGATCGCTCATGACGTGAAGTACATTGATGACTCCACTCTTACTTAGTGTTACATGTTGGGCTCTATGACTCCTGAGTTATAGAGACAACATGAAAAGATAGATGCTAGATCCATTCTCCTATATGTCCGTAAACTGTTTGAGGAATAGAGGACTTAGCGATATGAGATATCCAAGAGCCTCTTCCAAGCTAGGATGACTGAGGGGACACCAGTTCAAAACCATGTTCTAAAAATGATTAAGTGGATAGAGAAAATCACAGGTCTAGGAATGGTCCTAGAGGATAACTTGTGTGTGGACATTGTGCTTCAGTCCCTACCATATTCTTTTTCACGGTTCATAATGAATTTTAATATGAACAAGCTTGAGGTGACTCTCCCGGAGCTCCTCAATATGTTGAGGGAGGTAGAGAGCACTATCAAGAAAGAGAAGCCAGTTCTCTACGTTGAATCTTGGATTTTGATGATGAAGTCAATTGTAAATTATTTGATCTAATTTATATATTGAGAAAATTGTGCAGGATTAACTATGATAGCAGTAAGACATAAAGCAAGTGTTGTGCTGGAGTCAAGATCGAGATCTCATTGGGAGTTCAAGAGTTCGTCGGAAGTCCGGACATTCGTCGGAAGTTCTACCGGAACCAACCGAGAAGTCTAGGAGCTTGCCAAAGAAGCTCATCAAAACTTACCAAGAAGATCGTCGTAAAGTCCAGGAGCTTACTGGGAGTCCGCCGGAGCATTACCGAGAGTTTGTTGGATGTTCGTCGGAAGTTTGCCGGAAGCTCGTCGGAAGAGCAATTGACGCACCAGAATAAGAAGTGTTGTGATTAAGTCTTAATTATCGTAGTTAGATCATAAATTAAGTTAGGATTGGGAGGTAATCCCACTAACTTAATTAGGGGCCAACTGGGCCCTTAATAGAGTTGAATTGAGCCGAATTAAGCAGCCCATTCAGCCCATGAATTCTTGGCCAACGGTGGCACTGCTTGGAAAGCAGTGCCCCAAGTTATTTGGGCGGTGGTACCACCTAGACTGGGCGATGGTACCGCTGGCAGTTAATGCTACCAGTGGTGGTACCGCTAGAGCTCGGTCTCCGAGCTTTGTCAAGCGATGGTACCGCCTAGACTGGACAGTGGTACCGCCCAGTGTCAGGTGTCAAGCGGTGGTACCGCCAGTACCCGAAAATCTGGGATGAGACAGTTTTTGGCTCTAATTTTGAAGTCATTGGGGCCTATAATCTACCCTTTTCTACATGAAAGGGCATGAAAGTGTTAAAGATACTTTTGAATATTTGAAGTGTTAAGTGTTGTAAAAGTTAGAAAGAGTCATCCCCTCCCTCTCTTAGATTTGTAAATATCCAAGAAAGAGGAGTGAGGCTTGTAAGGGTTATCTCCTAAACCCGGGAAAAGGAGAAAGCGTTGTAAAGAGGTGTTTGGTCTTCACTTATTGAAGGAATGCCTTTAGTGGACGCTGGTGACCTCGTCGGAGGAGGAATCCGAAAGTGGATGTAGGTCACATTAACCAAACCACTCTAAATTCTGGTTTACTTTTCACTTGTGCAATTTACATTATTGCAAATCTCCTTAATCTTCTCTTACACTTTTATAAATGCTTTCAAGTTCAATTTCTCTCCGAAATAGATTGAATCGAAACCATTTTCATCAAAATCGGTTTTAATCGAAACAAAGACTTTTGAAATCGAAAAAATTTTCTACTGCACTAATTCACCCCCCCTCTTAGTGCCGCTTTTGATCCTAACAGTAGGTATCAGAGCAAGGTTCACTCTCATTTGGTTTTAAACCTAAGAAAGATGGCATTTGCACGTCTGCCCATGTTCAATGAAACGAATTTCACATATTAGAAGACTAGAATGAGGATCTTCCTAATTTCAATGGATTTCAAATTATGAAATATTGTAGAAAATGGGTTTCAAAAGTCTTCTCTTCCAATGAATGATTGAAATGAGTTGCATAAGAAGGCTTTCGTTTTAAACGCAAAGGCTATGAATGCCTTCTTTTGTGCCTTAGATAAAAATGAGTTTAATTATGTATTCATTTATAAAACTGCTTTTGATATTTGGCACACACTCGAAGTGACTCATGAAGGCACTAGTAGAGTGAAGGAGTCAAAAATTAATCTTTTAGTGCATACTTATGAGTTGTTTCGAATAAAACCGAGTGAGACCATTGGAGATATATGCACCCGATTTACGGATGTCGTCAATGGTCTAAAATGACTTGGTAAAGGTTTCTCGGATTTTGAACTTGTTAATGAAATTTTAAGATCCCTTCCATAGAGTTGAGACCCTAAAGTCACGGCCATTCAAGAGGCCAAAGACCTAAATAATTTTCCTTTCCAAGAATTAATTGGGTCACTAATGACCTATGAGATGACTTATAAAACTCATGAAGAACTTGAGGACACTCTTCCAAAGAATAAGAAGGATATGGTACTAAAAACTCAAGAAGACCACTTGAAAGAAAACTCAAGTGATGAGGACCTTGATGAAGACTTAGCACTCTTAATAAGGAAATTCAAAAAATTCATAAAAAGGAATAAATTTAAAAATGACACTAAAAATAAATTTGAACCCAAGAAAGATCAAATAATATGCTACGAATACAAGAAGCCGAGACATTATAAGAGCGAATGTCCCCTATCCAAGAAAAGACAACCAAAGAAGAAGGCTCTTAAAGCAACATGGGACGATTCAAGTGCATCTGAAGAAGAGGGGCCTACCATCACCGAGCAAGTTACTCACTATGCACTAATGGCCATTGGAGATGAGGTGAGTATTCATTTGATACAAATTTATCTTTTGATGAACTATTAAATGATTTTCATGATTTATTTGATGAATGTAAATTAATTAGTAAAAAATATAAATTATTAAAAAAGAAGCATGCTTCTCTTATTAGTGATTTTAATAAATTAAAAGTTAAGCATAATGATTATTTAGCTCCATGTATGAAATGTGATAAACTAGAAACACTTTAAAAGGAAAACTTGCTACTCAAAAAAACCTTAGAAAAATTTGAGGTTGGTAGTAAGTCCTTGAACATGATCCTTGCCAACAAGGGTCATATACATAGAAAAGGCGGAATCAAATTTATGAGTAGCTCTCACTAAAATCCAACCACCTTTGTTAAATGCCCTACTTTATATGTTTCATCCCGAAACAAATGTAACTTTTGTTACAAATTTGGGCATGTAGCTTATCATTGTCCATTCAAGAAATATAGTCCACATAAATTGATTTGGGTTCCTAAAAAAACCTCAAATGACTCAATGCAACATAATAAGCTATGTAGATCGATTTTTGAGACACCCAAGGTCAAATAGGTATCTAAAAATCATTCTTTTTTTGTAGAAAAATATACCATCATAAGCTAGGAGCAAGAGATGGTACCTTAATAGTGGATGCTCAAGGCATATGACCGGAGATCCATCTCAATTCTCTAAGCTCACTAGCATAGACGAATGATATATCACATTCGAAAACAACAACAAGGGTAAAATTATTGGCAAAGGAACCATAGGTAACAAATCCAACTTCTTTATTGAAGATATGTTATTGGTCGATGGCTTAAAGTATAATCTCTTAAGCATTAGTCAATTGTGCTAAAGGATACATCATTAAATTTGAATCCAATGCTTGCATTATTGAAAAACCACACAAAAACACATCTATGATTGCCTTAAAACAAAATAATGTATACACTATCGACATTAATGATCTATGTAATGAAATGTGCTTTTCAATTTTGAATGATGATACTTGGCTTTGGTATAGGAGATTAGGTCATGCTAGCATGAAACTAATCTCTCAAATTTCATCTAAAGAACTTGTAAGAGGAATTCCTCATATCAAGTTTGTCAAACATAATGTGTGTGATGCGTATCAACTAGAAAAACAAATAAAATGTAGCTTCAAACCTAAGAACCAAATAAGCACCTCTAGATCTTTTGCAATTGATCCATATGGACTTGTTCGGACCAATTGCTACATCAAGCCTAGGAGGTAGCAAATACGCATTTGTCATTGTGGATGATTTTAGTATATACACATGGACTTAATTTTTAGTACACAGAAATGATTGATTTAGGTCTTTCTTTATGTTTTGTAAACTAGTTTAAAATGAAAAGGGTTTTATGATTTCGTCAGTACGAAGTGATCATAGTGGTGAATTTTAAAATTGTGATGTCCAAGAATTTTGTGAATCTAATGGATACAGTCATAACTTCTCTACTCTAAGAAATCCTCAACAAAATAGAGTAGTAGAAAGAAAGAATAGAAACTTACAAGAAATGGCAAGAACCATGTTAAATGAACATAGCCTACCGAAATATTTTGGGGCCGAAGCCATAAATACGGCATGCTATGTCATGAATAGGGTTCTAGTAAGATCATTACTTTCTAAAACTCCTTATGAGTTGTAGAACAACAAAAAACCCAATGTTTCATATTTTAAAGTTTTCGCATGTAAATGCTTTATATTGAATGAAAAAGATACCTTAAGAAAGTTTGATGCAAAATCTGATAAAGAAATTTTTCTTGGTTATTCTTCCATATCTAAAGCTTTTCATATCTTTAACAAAAGAACTTTGGTTATAGAAGAATCAATTCATGTGGTTTTTAATGAAGTTTTTGAAGTTAAGAAAAATAATTTCGATGATGATCTTAATTTTGATACTTTGAATTTAAATGAATCCTCTTCTCCACCTAGCAACTTGATGCATCTTCTAAATTGAAGTATGTAGATGCTCATCCCAAGGAGCTAATCATAGGAGACACGTCTAAAGGGGTTCAAACTCGTTCCTCTCTTAAGAATTTTTGTGCAAATACCGCTTTTCTCTCCCAAATTGAACCTAAATGTATTGACGAGGCCTTAAAGATGATTCATGGGTCATCACAATATAAGATGAGTTAAATAAATTCGAGAGAAATGAGGTGTGGAAGCTTGTTATGAGGTCAAATGATCATTTAGTTATTGGTACTAAATGGGTCTTTAGAAACAAGAAAGATTAACTTGGTATCGTGGTTAGAAACAAGACTAAATTAGTGGCCAAAGATTTCAACCAAGAAGAATGGATCGATTATGAAGAGACCCTCGCTCCTGTGGCACGACTAGAAGTCATAAGGATGCTCCTTGCCTATGCTAGTAGTAACAATTTTAAGTTATTTCAAATGGATGTTAAAAGTTCTTTTCTTAATGGCTTTATTTCTGAAGAAGTTTATGTTGAACAACCTCCCAGATTTGAGAATGATAATCTCCCTAATCATGTGTTTAAATTGACTAAAGTTCTCTATGGATTGAAACAAGCCCCAAGGGCTTGGTATGAGAGACTTAGCTCATTTCTTATCGAAAATAATTTCTCTAAAGGAAAGGTTAATACTACATTGTTTATCAAAAATTTTGAAAATAATTTTCTTATTGTTCAAATTTATGTTAATGATATTATTTTTGGTTCCACAAATGAATCTCTATGTGAATCATTTACTAAAAGTATGAGTCTTGAATTTGAAATGAGTTTGATGAGGGAATTAACTTTCTATTTAGGCTTACAAATCAAACAACTAAGTATTGGTATTTTTCTTAGTCAAACAAAATATACTTTAGATTTGCTAAAAAGGTTAAATATGGATAGCTCAAAGGCTATCAATACTCCTATGAGTACCTCCACTAAGTTAGATAATGACAAAAGTGGAGAAAGCTTTGATCAAAAGGCTTATAGGGGTATGATAGGAAGTTTACTATACCTCACCGCAACTAGACCGGATATCATGTTTAGTGTAGGACTTTGTGCTAGGTTTCAATCTAATCCTAAGATATCTCATCTTAATGCAATTAAAAGTATTCTTAGATATCTTAAAGGTACACTAATCTAGGATTATGACATCCAAAATCTAAGAACTTGGAACTAATTGCTTATGTTGATGCAAATTTTGTTGGATGTAGATTAGATAGAAAAAAACACATCCGGAACATGTCAATTTTTAGGACACGCACTTGTTTCTTAGACTTGCAAGAAACAAAACTCGGTTGCACTATCTACAACCAAAGCTAAGTACATTGCAACTAGAGCATGTTGTGCACAAGTTGTGTAGATGAAAAACACTTTAGAGGATTATAAGGTTCATCTTAAAAATATTCTCATAAAATGTGATAACACAAGTGCAATATGTTTAACAAAAAATCTCATTCAATACTCTAGAACTAAACATATTGATATTAGGCATCACTTTATATGAGATCATGTTAATAATCATAATGTAATCTTAGAGTTTATTGATACGAAACATCAATTAGCCGATATTTTTATAAAGCCTTTAAGTGAAAAATAATTTGATTTTATTATAAGAGAATTAGGAATGTTAATTTGTCTAAATGCATTAATTTGTTAAATTTTATTTTCGGACTTTCTTGATTCCTTGGATCACTTACTTAAATCATGATCTTATAGTATGCGCAATGAGCCATATACATTTTCCCATACAAGTTTTATATGATGTTTGAGTACGAATCTTCTCCACTTATGATGTGAATAAGATGATTACTTAGATGTTATAACTCTTACTTTGCTGTTAAAACTCTGTGCTGAAAATTTTATGATGTTGTGATCTCTTTATCATACAAATGATGCATTATCGGATTCTTAATATTGTGAACTTTTGAATGCTACAATGCAATAATAATGATATTTCATGCAAAAAGTGATGAAAGGCTATGTCAAAATATTTTTTATCATGCATAAAGTGATTGTGCATTTAATTATCTTGATATTTGATACATAGAAGTCATTGACAAATGCATCTCTTACGGATTTCACTCTTATGAATTTTTAATGAGGAATGGATTTGATGTAATGCTCTTCTCACTATAAAGTTTTATTCATGAATTTCTCCTTCATGTGATACTCCGCTCCCATGAATTCTTCCTTATTCTTCTCATGAAAGATAAATTTTATGAATTCCAATGGATATCTTAATCCTTGAAAGATGAATTTTCGTGTGTGATAATTATTTGCAAGATTGGGGATTTGATTTCATGTGGATATCTCGATCTTTTTCATGAATCCTTTCTCTTTGTCAAAATGAAAGCATGTTTTAACAAAAACTTATTTATCATTTTTGACTTGATTCAAATCATTTCACAAATTTAGTTCCTAATGGATTCCCTCTTTACCTTCTTTCCTCTTCTTTGTGCAAAATTGTGATGACAAAGGGGGAGAAGTTATGGAATCTATCGCTTTAATATTGATAATATTTAATTATGAGAACTTTTGAGTGTGAAACTTGCTTGATTTTTCTTTTACCACACTTACATTGTTGAATTGTTCTCCTTTTTGTTGATGACAAAGGGGGAGAAATAATACCAAAATATGGTAAATTGATGACAAATGTATGCAATGTATTTCATCATATATACTTAAAATATTTGCTTGATAAATTTCTTTCATTATGATAAGATATCTAGAGCTTAACTTGCTATTTTATAATTGATATCTTGCCATAGAATAATGAATTACTATCTTTGTCATCTTTCATGTTTGAAATACCATACTTGAAAATGGATGTCATGCCTTCACTTCATTTTAAGAATGTTAGATTATGATAGGAATCATGATGTGCATGTTGATAAGTTTAATGAACTTATCTTATCAGTTTGTTTCCTGAATTCAAAGGCCTTGAATTCAAGAATATCTTTTCTCAAGTATGACTTATAGATAGGGGGAGTTAAGGTTAAATTCATCATCAATTGATTGTCATCATCAAAAAGGGGGGAGATTGTTGAATCTCAGATTTTGATGATGAAGTCAATTGTAAATTATTTGATCCAATCTATATGTTGAGAAAAGTGTGCAGGATTAACTATGATAGTAGTAAGACATAATGCAGGTGTTGTGCCGGAGTCAAGATCGAGATCTCGTTGGGAGTTCAAGAGTTCGTCGGAAGTTCTGCCGGAACCAACTGAGAAGTCCAAGAGCTTGCCAAAGAAGCTCATCGGAACTCGCCAAGAAGATCGTTATAAAGTCCAGGAGCTTGCCGGGAGTCCGCCGGAGCATTGTCGAGAGTTCGTTGGATGTTCGCCGGAAGCTCGCCGGAAGAGCAATTGACGCACCAGAACAAAAAGTGCTATGATTAAGTCTTAATTATCATAGTTAGATCATAAATTAAGTTAGGATTAAGAGATAATCCCACTAACCTAATTAGCGGCCAACTTGGCCCTTAACAGGGTTGAATTGGGTCGAATTAAGCAGCCCATTCAACCCCTAAATTCTTGGCTGGCGATGGCACCGCTTGGAAAGCACCCCAAGTTATCTGGACGATGGTATCATTGGTAGTTAATACTGCCAACGGTGGTATCACCCATGTCAAGCGGTGGTACCACCCAGTGTTAGGTGTCAGGTGGTGGTACCAACCAATAATGGCGGTGGTACCGCCAGTACCCCGAAAATCCGAGATGAGACATATTTTGGCTCCAATTTTGAAGCCATTGGGGCCTATAAAAACCCCACCTTTTTCTGCATGAAAGGGCACGAAAGTGTTAAACATACTCTTGAATCTTTGAGGTGTTAAATGTTGTAAAAGTTAGAAAAAGTCCCCCCCGCCCTCTCTTAGCTTTGTAAACATCCAAGAAAGAGGAGTGAGGCTTGTAAGGGTTATCTCCTAAACCCGAGAAAAGGAGAAAGCGTTGTAAAGAGGTGTTTGGTCTTCATCTTGTTGAATCTCGTATTTTGATGATGAAACCAATTGATAAGTATTTATGATTTGATCTGTGTTTTGAGTGACATAAAATGCTTCGATCAAGATGAGACAATTAAAGCAGGAAGAATCATGTTAGGCCGATGGAACATATTAGAAGATTGGACGTCTAGCCGGAGGATCGGTCGACATATCGATAGAAGGCTTCGGGCCATGGATTCGAGCATTGGGCCAAGAAGAGCGGATATTGCGCCAAGGATATCGGAGTTGCAGAGTCAACTAGCCGATTGGGCAATAGGCCGCAAGAGAGCACGATGCGCTGAAGAATCGGACGAAGCGTCGATGGACCAATAACATGCCGGACAACATGATTCAAGCTTAGTAATAATTGTCTAGATCAAAGTGTGTTTTTACATATGCAGGATTAACTACAATAGCAAGGTATAAAGTAAAATGAAGTCCCGGAGTCAAAAACACGATTTCGTTGGGAGTTCAAGAGTTCGTCAGAAGTTCGGACGTTTATCGGAAGTTCTACAAGAACCAGTCGAGAAGTCTCAAAGCTTGCTAGAGAAGCTCATCAGAACTCACCAAGAAGATCGTCGTGAAGTCCAGGAGCTTGTCGGGAGTCCGCTGAAACATTGCCGAGAGATCGTTGGAAGTTCGCCGGATGATCGTCGGATGCTCGCCGGAAGAAACCAAGACCTAGGGACTTGTTTAGCTTAAGTATACCTTAGATTTCATAGTTAGCATGTAATTGGGATTGGATTTAGGTCAACCCAATTATGGGCCAGTTGGGCCCATATAAGGACTGTGTTGGGCCCAATGAAAGACCCAAATAGTGACCCAAGAAGTAGCACCATTGTGGCACAATCTTTAAGACTGTGTCAGGCAGTGGTACCGCCCAGTGCAGTGTCAGTGTCAGACTGACACTGGTGGTGGTAGTGCCCGAACCTAGGAAACCCAAGATGAGATATTTTTAGGCTCCAAGTTTGAATCAACTTGAGGCCCATAAATACCCCTCTCATCCCTGGTTAAAATATACAAGTATTGAGAGTAAAAAGGAAAGAAACTCTATGTAATCTTGTGTGAAACTCCTCTCAAAGTTCTAAGTGTTAGAATAGTATGAGAGAGGAGTGAGTGGGGGTGTAAGGGTTATCTCCTAAACCTGGTAAAAGGTGAAAGAGCTATAAGAAGGAGGTTGATCTTCGCCTATAAAGGAAGATCGATAGTAGATGCTGGTGGCTTCGACGGAAGAGGAATCGGCGGAGTGGATGCAAATCACGACACCCAAACCACTATAAAATCGACGTGTTCTTCTCTGGTTTGCATTTCTATATTTAAGAAAATTACTTTACTACAAACCTCTTAACTTTCTTTACATCCACTATGCATCTTCTGTATGCTTTTAAGCTATCTTTACGAAAACGCTTTCAAGTTAACCTCTCTCCGAAAAAGATTTCGTCGAAATCGATTTTTATCGTAGAAGGTTTTTTGAACCAACATAATTTTACCGCTGCACCAATTCACCCCCACCCCTCCCCCTAGTATCGACTCTTTTCCTAATAGTTGGTATTAGAGCCTCGTTATTTCTCATTTGGTTTAACACCCAAGAGAAATTACTCTTTTTGGCTTTCAAGAGGGACTTTCTCTTATTCGTCCTCCCTTTTTCAATGGGACAGACTACATTTATTGGTAAACTCAAATGAGAGTTTTCTTGCTTTCTATTGATTTAAATTTATGGAATATGTTCGAAAATAGATTTCAAATGTCTTCTCTTCCAATGAATGATTGAAATGATTTAGAGAAGAAGATGTTTTCTCTAAATGCTAGAGCTATGAATGCTCTATTTTGCGCCTTAGACAAAAATGAATTCAATCGGGTTTCTTTGTGTGAAATGGCTTTCGATATTTGGCACATTCTTGAAACTATACACGAAGGCACTAGTAGATTAAAAGTTTCTAAAATAAATCTTTTAATGTATGATTTTGAACTTTTTCGAATAAAGCCGAGCGAAACCATTGTTGATATGTACACCCATTTTATGGATATCGTCAATGGTTTGAAAGCTCTTGGCAAATACTTTTCTAGTTTTGAACTCGTTAATAAGATTTTATGATTGCTGTCTAAAAATTGGGATTAAAAAATAATGATTATTTAATAATTAAAAATTTTAAATATTTTTTTTATCGAAGAACTTATCAAGTCTCTAATGACCTATAAAATGATGTGCAATGCACGTGAAGAACTTGAGAACCACCTTCCAAAGTACAGGAAGGATTTCGGACTTAGAACAATCGAAGACCACTCGAGCATAAGCTCAAGTGATGATGAACTTGAACTCCTCACTATTAATTTTAAAAAATTCATAAAATAAAAATTAAAGAACAAAAAGAATGCAGCTACTTGCTATGAACGTAAGAAGAGGGAAGCACTTTGGGATGAATCAAACTCATCTGAAGATAAGGAGAAAATCAACAAAGGCAAGGAGGCAAACTACGCCTTAACGGCTTTTGATGAAGAGGTAATCAAAACTCATTTAATTTATTTCAAAATTACATGATGCTTTTCATGAGTTATTTTTAATTTAGTTTAGAATAATTATTTTTCTTAAAAATTACATGTTTAAAAATGAAATCAAAATATAAAAATTATGATCATGCTAGTAATTTTGAAAATCATAATAAAAATTACATATTTTATATTAAAGTAATAAAATATTAGATTTAAATCTAATGATGATCCTATGTATGGTTTTCAAAAAGAAATAATGTGTATCTTAATGATTTTCGATTTTGATTGAAACCATCTTTGATGTCTTAATAAAAATATTAAGAGGTTTGATATCATGCTTAATGATGATGCATGGCTTTTGTATGGAAAACTAAGTATGAAAAGTTAGATTCACCTAAAAAGAAAAATGCATGACTACAATAAACAAAATGATCTTGATGGAAAATGCTTTATGTTTGATGAAATCAATTTCGATGATACATAATGATGTAATTATATAATGAAAATATTAAATATTTTGAAACCATGTTTTGATGTCATACATAATGATCATGCTTAATAAATTTCAAAATTATGCATGATGATTCTTGAGATTTATGGATTATCGATTTTTACGGTAATGAAAGTGGCTTTTTCGGTTTTTAAACATTGATGCATATTTTTATTTGACATAAATAAATAAATCACATGAATTGAAACAACTAAATAGAGAAAAGTATTTTTCTTGAAATTTCTTTTTCTCTATCTTATTGATTTTGATGAATCTATTTGATCATCTTTTTATGAATCTCTTGAAAATAATTTTGATTTGATGATTTGAATTTGAATGAGCTTCATCTTGATTTTTTGAGATTTATAACTTGAGATTTTCTCTATATAAATTGAGATCTTTTATCCTCAATGTTTCTTTTTGCCATCTACCATCCAAATGAATCATGATTGGTATCATTGCTATATTTCTTATTGTTGTTTACTAAAGAGAAAATTTTCCTAAATGAATCATGATTTTTTGGAACTATAATTTTTATGATTCATAATGAATTGAGAGATTTTATATGCATGAATTAATATCTTGTTCTCCTACAAGATTGGATGAATTTTATCTATATCATGATCTCCTAAGAATTTCTTTCATTATTTATTTAAGAGGAGATTTGTTAAAATGAATCATGGTGTCTCTTGATTTCTCGGAATTATATGAAATTAACACCAAAATTCTCTTGATCTTTTTCATGTGATGATATGAAACTATGCATGAAATACTCATAAATTTATTTTGATACATACAAATGAGAAGCTATGATCATGCATGGTAGGATATAATTTGATAAATTGATATCATCGTGATGTGAAAATTATATTCTTCCACTCTACTTCTTGTTTCTTGTTTACAATGACAAAAAGGGGGAAAGAAAATAGCTAGCATCTTAAAGAGAACCAAATTTGCTAGCTTGAATGATAAACTTAGATATATTAGATCTTTCAAATGCATAAATTCCTCTTCTACATTATTCGGATTATGATCTTGATCTCTTGAATTTTAGACTTGATCTTTCATTTTTTATGATTGAAATATTGATATAATGATTTGGAATCATACATTTTATATTTTGGAAATAAACATGATAATTTGGTATTATGCATGCTATACTTCAACTTATGATAATGATGCATGCAATGATAGAATATTCATGATGAAAAATTATTTTGACATTCATAACTTGATTTTTCATCTTTGATTATTCATCATTTGTCATGATTTGAAAATTATTGTAAAGAGAAAAAGAGATACAAAATTGTATTCTTCCCTTCTTTTTGATAATATGACAAAGGGGGAGATAGCTAGCTTACTAGCTAGCTTGCACAAGTCAAGAAGATGCAAAAACTTGCTTGCTTACTTCCACATCTAAAGAGAAGATACAAACATACTTCATGTAGTTTGCTTCATATAAAACATTGTCTCTTGCTAGCTTGTTATCTTGCATTTTGCTAGCTTGCACTTTGCAAAGGAAGCAAAAATAGTACTTCTCAAAAGAGAAGAAAGAGCTTGCTATCTTGAACATCACTATCTTGCCAATCTCAAGAAGCAAAACTTGCAACTTGCACATTGCAATATGAAGCAAGAATCGCTAGCTTACACACTTCAACAAGAAAGCTATCTTGCATTTGCTTTCAAAATTTTTGTTAGCTTGTATGTTATAAACTTGCTATCTTACTACCTTGCATATCTAAAACTTGATAGCTCGTATGATGTAACACTTGCTAAATTTTCTAACTTACAAATTGCATAATGATAAAACTTGATATTATGTTTTTCATGCAATGATTTGAACTTATATCACAAACACTTGATAGTTGGAACTTCTCCTTTTTGTTGATGACAAAGGGGGAGAAGTATGATCATATTATGCATGATGATGTGCTACAAATATTTACGATGAAATTTTTAATGACTTGAATTCAGCTTGAATTCAAGGTACTATCAATATGACATATTAATAGGATGAGTTAAGGTTAACTCCATTATCAATTGGTTGTCATCATCAAAATGGGAGAGATTGGTGAATCTCGTATTTTGATGATGAAACCAATTGATAAGTGTTTATGATTTGATCTGTGTTTTGAGTGACACAGGATGCTTCGATCAAGATGAGATAATTAAAGCAGGAAGAATCATGTTGGGCCGGTGGAACATGTTAGAAGATTGGATGTCTAGCCAGAGGATTGGTCGATGTATCGATAGAAGGCTTCGGGCCATGAATTTGGGCATCGGGCCAAGAAGAGCATATATTGCGCTAAGAATATCGGAGTTGCAGAGTCAACTGGCTGATTGGGTAATATGCCGTAAGAGAGGACGATGCGCTAAAGAATCGAACAAAGCATCGATGGACCAATAACATGCCAGAAAAATGATTCAAGCTTAGTAATAATTGTCTAGATCGAAGTGTGTTTTCACATATGCAGAATTAACTACGATAATAAGGCATAGAGCAAAATGAAGTCCCAGAGTCAAGAACGTGATTTCATTGGAAGTTTGAGAGTTCGTCGGAAGTCCGGATGTTCGTTGGAAGTTCTATAGGAACCAACCAAGAAGTCTTGAAACTTGCTAGAGAAGCTCGTCGGAACTCGCTAAGAAGATCGTTGTGAAGTCTAGGAGCTTGCCGGGAGTCCGCTGGAACATTATCGAGAGATAATCGAAAGTTTATCGGAAGATCGCTGGAAGCTTGTCGGAAGAAACCAAGACCTAGGGACTTATTTAGCTTAAGTATACCTTAAATTTTGTAGTTAGCGCATAATTGAGATTAGATTTGGGCCAACCCAATTATGAGCCAATTGGGCCTATGTAAAGACTATGTTGGGCCCAATGAAAGGCCCAAACAGTGACCCAAGAAGTGGCACCATCGTGGTATAGTCTTCGAGACTATGTCATGCAGTGGTATCATTAGTCTGAGCGGTGGTACCGCACCTGGCAGGGTGTCAGGCAGTGGTACCGCCCAGTGGCCCGGTGCCAGGCGATGGTATCGTCCAGTGTAGTGTTAGTGTCAGACTGGCACTAGTAGTGGTACCGCTTGAACCCAAGAAACCCAGGATGAGATATTTTTAGGCTCCAAGTTTAAATCAACTTGAGGCCTATAAATACCCCTCTTATCCCTAGTTAAAATATACAAGTATTTAGAGTAAAAAGAAAAGAAACTCTGTTGTAATCTCGTGTGAAACTCCTCTCAAAGTTCTAAGTTTTAGAATAGTTTGAGAGAGGAGTGAGTGGGGGTGTAAGGGTTATCTCCTAAACCCGGTAAAAGGAGAAAGAGCTATAAGAAGGAGGTTGATCTTTGCCTATAAAGGAAGATCGATAGTGGATGCCAGTGGCCTTGACGAAAGAGGAATCGACAAAGTGGATGTAGGTCACGATGACCGAACCACTATAAAATCAGTATGTTCTTCTCTGGTTTGCATTTCTATATTTGAGCAATTTACTTTACTGTAAACCTCTTAACTCGCTTTACATCCACTATGTCATACGCTTTCAAGTTATCTTTAAAGTTAACCTCTCTCCGAAACGGTTTTCGTCGAAATCGATTTTTATCGTAAGAAGGTTTTTTGAACAGACGTAATTTTACGGTTGCACTAATTCACCCCCGCTCTTAGTGCCGACTCTTTTCCTAACACACCTATTGAAGGAAGGCCTTTAGTGGACACTGGTGATCTCGTTAGAGGAGGAATCCAAAAGTGGATGTAGGTCACATTGATCGAACCACTCTAAATTCTAGTTTGCTTTTCATTTCTGCAATTTACATTACTGCAAATCTCCTTAATCTTCTCTTGGACTTTTACGAAAGCTTTCAAGTTTAATTTCTCTCTAAAATGGATTGAATTGAAACCATTTTCGTCGGAATCAATTTTAATCGAAGCAAAGACTTTTGAAATCGGGAAAGTTTTTCGAGGCACTAATTCACTCCTCCTCTTAGTGTCGCTCTTGATCCTAACACTCTACACTGGTGAGACCAGAAAGAAAAGGAAAGCAGAAAAGTCCCTTAAGAAGGGCAAGGGTAAGGGCAGACCAGGTAAAGCAAAGGTTGCTAAGAAAGACTCGGCAAAGGACAAAGGTTAGTGCTTCCACTATGGCAAAGATGAGCACTGGAAGAGGAACTACAAAGAATACCTTACAGAGAGGGCAAAATAAAAGCTTGGAGAAGCTTCAGGTACATTCATGATCAGTCTCCATTTGTCAGACTCTTATGATAACACATGGGTATTGGATACCGGTAGTGCTTATCATATATGTAATTCGTTGCAGGTTTTGGCAAGGCCTAGGAGATTGCCGAGAGGCGAGATGGACCTCAGGATGGGCAATGGAGCAAAAATTGTTGTAGTAGCTATTGGCGATGTCACCTTACATTTGCCTAGTGGAGCTATTATTGCATTAGATGCATGTTATTTTGTTCCTTCTATTATCAAAAACATTATTTCCATTTTATGTTTGATAGTTAATGGATATAAATTAGTTTTTGAGAACAATAGTTGTTCAATATTATTAGATAATGAGATTATCACAAAAAAAACATTGCATAATGGTTTATTTATGCTAGACACTATTCCATATATCATGAATGTAAGTGTGTTTAAGAGGAAACGTGATGAGGTGAACAGTGCATACTTGTGGCATTGTATGCTAGGTCACATCCATGAGGGAAGGATTCAAAAATTGCTAAAGGATGGATATCTAAATCCATTCAACTATGAGTCATATACAACTTGCGAGCCTTGCCTTCATGGAAAAATGACCAACTCTCCATTTAGTGGAACTGGAGAGAGAGCCATTGAGTTGTTGGAACTCATATATAGTGATGTATGTAGACCCATGTCAACTCATGTCATTGGTGGTTACTCCTACTTCATTACCTTCATTGATGATTTCTCAATGTATGGATATATGTACTTAATGAATTACAAGTTCGAGGCTTTTGAGAAATTCAGAGAGTATAAAAATGAAGTGGAGAACCAGACTGGAAAGAGTATCAAGATTCTTCGATCGGATCGAGGAGGTGAGTATTTAAGTACAAAGTTTACCCAATTCCTCAAGGACCATGAGATTTTATCCTAATAGACACCTCCTTATATGCCTCAGCTCAATGGTGTGTCTGAAAGGAGAAATCGTATGCTGTTAGACATGGTACGGTCCATGATGAGTTTCGCTGACCTACACATCTCATTCTGGGGATATGCCCTAGAGATCACAGCTTACCTTCTGAACAGAGTTCCAACTAAGTTGATAGTGTCTACACTATATAAGATATAGAAAGGAAAGAAGCCTGATCTTAAGGTTGTTAATATTTAAGGCTGCCCTACCTACGTTAAAAGACACAACCCCGATAAGTTGGAATCAAGGACGGAGCGGTGCAAGTTCGTGGGATACCCCAAGGAAACTTGTGGGTATTATTTCTATCATCTCGAGGACCAAAAGGTCTTTATAGCCAAGAGAGCAATGTTGAATCTCGGATTTTGATGATGAAGTCAATTGTCATTTGTTATCTAATCTATGTGTTGAGATAAGTGTGCAGGATTAACTACGATAAGAGTAAGACAAGCAGCAGGTGTTGCGCCGGAGTCAAGATCATGATCACGTTGGGAGTTCGAGAGTTCGACGGAAGTTCGGACGGTCGTCGGAGGTTCAGAGAGAACAGATCCGAGAAGTCCAGAAGCTTGCCAAGCGAAGCTCGTCGGAACTCGCCAAGTGGATCGTCGCAAAGTCCAGGAGTATGCCGGATGTCCGCAGAAGGATCACCGAGGGTTATCGGTTGATCGACGGAAGTTAGCCGGAAACTCGCCGGAAGAAGCGATTGACGCATCGGAGCAAAGCTGCAGAAGTTGTCTTAGAGTTAATCGTAGTTAGCATGATGATTAAGCATGAAAATGGGAGGTGATCCCATTAGCTTAATCTTAGGGCAATTGGGCCCCTGAAAAGATTCAAAGTGGGCCGAATGGAGTGAACCATTCGGACCCAGATTGCACCAGGAGGTGCAACCGCCCCAGCCAGGAGGTGCAACCGCCTGGGCTGTGGGGCTGGGAGGTGCAACCGCCCCAGCCAGGAGGTGCAACCGCCTGGGCTGTGGGGTTGGGAGGTGCAACCGCCCCAGCCAGGAGGTGCAACCGCCTGGGCTGTGGGGTTGGGAGGTGCAACCGCCCCAGCCAAGAGGTTGCACCGCCAGAGCTCAAGTTCCGAGCTCTGCCAGGCGATGCAACCACCGAGCTCAGTCTTCGAGCTCTGGCAGAGAGGTGCATCAGCCTGAGCTAAGTCTCGAGCTCTGCCAGGTGATGCATTCACCAAGCTCAGTCTTCGAGCTCTGGCAGAGAGGTGCATCAGCCTGAGCTCAGTTTCGAGCTCTCCCAGGTGATGCAACCACCGAGCTCAGATTTCGAGCTCTGCCAGGTGATGCAACCACCAAGCTCAGTCTTCGAGCTCTGCCAGGTGATGCAACCATCGAGCTCAGTCTTCGAGCTCTGGCAGAGAAGAGCAATCGGCTGAGCTCAGTCTTCGAGCTCTGCCAGGCGGTGCCACCTCTCCAGTTGAGAGGTGCAACCGCCTGATCCCAGAATTCTGGGATTTGATCGATTTGATCGTTTTGAGCTCGAATTTTGAATTGGGTTGGGGCCTATAAATACCCCACCCATTCAGCACTGAAAAGATACAGACCAATACCGAAATCTTGATCTTTTCTGTGATTCTAAGAGCTCAAAAGTGTTGTAAAGCCTTTAAGTCTCCTCCTTCTGTTCTTCAAGTTTTCAATTGTAAAGTGAGGAGAGAAAGGTCTGTAAAGGTTGTCTCCTAAGCCTGTCAAAAGGAGAGAAATTGTAAGAGGGAAGTTTGGCCTTCGCCCATTGAAGGAAGGCACCTAGTTGACGTCGGCAACCTCATCGGTGGAGGAAGCCAAAAGTGGAGTAGGTCAAGGCTGACCGAACCACTCTAAATCTCTGGTTTGCGTTTATTTTCGAGCACTTTATCATTACTGCAAACCTCCCTCATCACTACTGCTCTCTGCGCTTTCACGAACAAATTCTAAGTGCTGTTCTTCCAAATCTGCATTCAGACGTAAATTCGTATTTTCATACATTACAGTTTACGTTTACGTTTGATTCTGCAGAACTGTTTTCCGTGCTTTTACGAACGAGCTTCTTTGCAGTTTACGCTTACATTTTAATCCTATTAATAACTGCAATCTGTCCTCTATGATTTTACGAACGAGTTTCAACATTTAGACGCAAAACTGCATTCAGACGTAAATCGGCTTTCCTCGCTCAATCGTCAGATTTCAGTTCACGTTTACGTCTTGATTTCAACTGCATACTGCCTTCTGCGAGTATACAAACGAGTTTCAAAGTTTAGACGTAAATCTGCGTTTAGACGTAAATCTGCGTTTAGACGTAAAACTACGTTTAGACGTAAATCTGCGTTTAGACGTAAAACTGCGTTTAGACGTAAATCTGCGTTTAGACGTAAATCTGCGTTTAGACGTAAATCTGAGTTTAGACGCAAAACTGCGCTTAGACGCAAAACTGCGCTTAGACGTAAAACTGCGCTTAAACGCAATCTGCGCTTAGACGCAAACTGCACCTAGATACAAACTGAGAATTTGCTTTTGCATCATAATAGTTTTTGAACGAACGCAGCTTTTGGTTTTTAAATTAATATAAGATTTCCGCTGCACTAATTCACCCCCCCCCCCCTCTTAGTGCTCTCGATCCTAACAATTGGTATCAGAGCAAGGTTAACTCTCTAAAGGATTAAAACCCAAGAGAGATGGCATACGCCGGAAACCAAGAGGGGCATTCGATTACACGTCCACCCATGTTCAGTGGAACGGACTACACTTACTGGAAGACCCGAATGAGGATCTTTCTTATTTCTATGGATTTTGAACTGTGGAACCTTGTTGAAAATGGATTTTCAAAATCTTCTCTTCCAATGATCGATTGGAACGATTTGGAGAAGAAGGCTTTCGCTCTTAATGCAAAGGCTATGAATGCCTTATTTTGCGCACTTGATAAAAACGAGTTTAATCGTGTTTCAACTTGCGAAACTGCTTTTGATATTTGGCACACACTTGAAGTGACCCACGAGGGCACAAGTAGAGTGAAAGAGTCAAAAATCAATCTGTTGCTGCATTCTTTTGAACTTTTCCGAATGAAACCGAGTGAAACCATTGGCGACATGTTTACCCGTTTCACGGATGTCGTCAACGGTCTAAAAGGACTCGGAAAGAGCTTTTCGGATTTTGAGCTTGTTAATAAGATACTAAGATCCCTTCCTAAGAGTTGGGATCCTAAAGTCACCGCCATTCAAGAGGCAAAAGATCTGCGAAATTTCCCTCTTGAAGAACTAATCGGGTCATTAATGACCTACGAAATGACTTGCAAAGCTCATGAAGAGCAAGAAGACATCCTTCCAAAGAACAGGAAGGATATGGCACTTAAAACTTCTGAATGCCACTTGAGAGAAAACTCAAGTGACGAGGACTGTGATGATGACTTGGCACTTTTGACAAGAAAGTTTAAAAAATTCTTCAAAAGAAACAAGTTTAAAAACGATGTGAAAAATAAACTTGAACCTAAGAAGGACCAAGTGATCTGCTATGAATGTAAAAAGCCGGGACATTACAAAAGTGATTGTCCCCAAGTCAAGAAAAGAACAACAAAGAAGAAGGCGCTCCAAGCAACATGGGATGACTCGAGCGCATCTGAGGAAGAGGAATCCAACACCGAGCAAGTTGCTCATTACGCCTTTATGGCAATCGAAGAGGAGGTAACGGATTTATTAGATGCTGATTTATCTTTCGATGAATTATTAAATGCCTTCCATGATTTATTTGATGAATGCAAAGTTATAAATAGAAAATACAAGTTGCTAAAAAAGGTACATGATAATCTTACTTGTGAGTTTGATAAATTAAAAGTCGAACATCATGATAGTTTAAAGTCATGTATCAAATGTCATGATTTAGAAACTATACAAAAAGAAAACTTGCTACTTAAGGACACCTTGAAGAAATTCGAGGTTGGTAGCAAGTCATTAAACATGATCCTTACAAACAAGGGTCATGCTCCCAAAAGAAGTGGGATTGGATTTGTGAGGGGTCCTCACCGAAATCCAACTACCTTTGTAAAAGGCCCCATCTTACACGTTCATCACCAAACCAAGTGCAACTTTTGTTGCAAATCTGGACACAAGACACATTGTTGTCCATTCAAAAAAATAAGTCCAAACAAATTAATTTGGGTTCCTAAAGGAACCATGATAAACTCTATGCAACATGATAGAAAATGTAGATCTATTTATGAGGCACCCAAAAGCAAATGGGTACCTAAACATCATTCTTTCTTGTAGAAAACTAAACAATCGCAAGCTAGGAGCAAGAAATGGTACCTTGATAGTGGATGCTCAAGGCATATGACTGGAGATCCATCTCAATTCTCTAAGCTCTCTAGCATAGACGAAGGATATGTCACCTTCGGAGACAACAACAAGGGTAAAATCATTGGCAAAGGAACCATAGGTAACAAATCCAACCTCTCTATTGAAGATGTTTTACTAGTTGATGGTCTAAAACATAACCTCTTGAGCATTAGTCAATTATGTGATAAAGGATATATTATAAGATTTGAATCTAATGCCTGCATCATTGGAAAACCACACAAAAATATATCTATGATTGCATTAAAACAAAACAACGTATACACTATTGACATCAATGACTTATGTGATGAAATGTGCTTTGCCGTTATGAATGAGGATGCTTGGCTATGGCATAGAAGATTAGGTCATGCTAGCATGAAACTAATCAATCAAGTATCATCTAGAGAACTTGTAAGAGGAATTCCTCATATCAAGTTCATCAAAGATAATGTATGTGATGCTTGCCAATTAGGTAAGCAAATTAGGGGTAGCTTCAAAGCTAAGAATCAAATAAGCACCTCTAGACCCTTACAATTGATCCATATGGACTTGTTCGGACCAATCTCTACATCGAGTCTAGGAGGTAGCAAATACGCCTTTGTCATTATTGATGACTACAGCAGATATACATGGACCTACTTCTTAAAACAAAAAAATGAATGCTTTAGACATTTTACCAAGTTTTGTAAACTTGTTCAAAATGAGAAGGAATCTATGATTTCGTCAATTAGAAGTGATCACGGTGGAGAATTTCAAAACCATGACTTCCAAGAATTTTGTGAACTCAATGGATACAACCATAACTTCTCTACTCCAAGAAATCCTCAACAAAATGGGGTAGTAGAAAGAAAAAATCGAAATTTGCAAGAAATGGCAAGAACCATGTTGAATGAACATAGCCTACCCAAATATTTTTGGGCCGAAGCTGTAAACACTGCATGTTATATTTTAAATAGAGTCCTAGTAAGACCCTTACTCACCAAAACTCCCTATGAGTTATGGAATAACAAAAAACCCAATGTCTCATATTTTAAAGTCTTTGGGTGTAAGTGTTTTATCTTGAATGAAAAGGATAACTTAGGAAAATTCGATGCTAAATCTGATGAAGGAATCTTTCTTGGCTATTCTTCGGTTTCTAAAGCTTTTCGCATCTTCAATAAAAGAACCTTAATTATTGAAGAATCCATCCATGTTGTTTTCAATGAGATTTCAGAAATTAAGAAAAATGATCTTGATGATGATGTTAATTTTGATTCCTTGAATTTAAACGAAACCCCGTCTCCAACTAGCAACTTGGTTGCATCCACTTCC
Organism: Musa acuminata AAA Group; assembly: GCF_036884655.1. NCBI lineage: Eukaryota > Viridiplantae > Streptophyta > Magnoliopsida > Zingiberales > Musaceae > Musa > Musa acuminata. The sequence goes on along the minus strand of NC_088353.1, from coordinate 8,527,767 downwards.
AAAACATCCTTACCCAAGGATTGGAAGTATATTGATGCTCATCCTAAGGAGCTAATCCTAGGAGACACATCAAAGGGGGTTCAAACACGATCTTCTTTTAAAAACTTTTGTGCCAACGCCGCTTTTCTCTCCCAAATTGAACCCAAATGTATTGATGAAGCCATGAAAGATGATTCATGGATCATCGCAATGCAAGATGAATTAAATCAATTTGAGAGAAATGAGGTGTGGACGCTTGTTCCTAGGCCAAATGACCATTTAGTAATTGGTACTAAATGGGTCTTTAGAAACAAGCAAGATGAAAATGGTATCGTGGTTAGAAACAAGGCTAGATTAGTGGCCAAAGGTTTCAACCAAGAAGAAGGTATCGATTACGAAGAAACCTTCGCACCTGTGGCTCGATTGGAAGCCATAAGGATGCTCCTTGCCTACGCTAGTTGCAATAATTTTAAGTTATTTCAAATGGATGTTAAAAGCGCTTTTTTAAATGGTTTCATTTCCGAAGAAGTTTATGTTGAACAACCTCCTGGATTTGAAAACAATGGCTACCCTAATCATGTGTTTAGATTAACTAAAGCTCTCTATGGTTTAAAACAAGCCCCAAGGGCTTGGTATGAGAGACTTAGCTCTTTTCTCATTGAAAATAATTTCATAAAAGGCAAGGTTGATACTACATTATTTATCAAGAATTTTGAAAATGATTTTCTCATTGTTCAGATTTATGTTGATGATATTATCTTTGGTTCTACAAATGAATCTCTTTGTGAATCCTTTTCGAAAACTATGAGTCATGAATTCGAAATGAGTCTAATGGGAGAGTTAACATTCTTCTTAGGCCTACAAATTAAACAACTAAGCAATGGCATCTTTATTAGTCAAACCAAATATGCTGTGAGTCTGCTAAAGAAGTTCAAAATGAATAATTCAAAAGCCATTGACACTCCTATGAGCACCTCCACTAAGTTAGAAATTGATGAGAATGGAGAAAGCTTCGATCAAAAAACCTATAGGGGTATGATAGGAAGTTTACTTTACCTCACTGCCACCAGACCAAACATCATGTTCAGTGTAGGACTTTGTGCTAGATTTCAATCAGACCCTAAGATATCTCATCTCAAAGCAGTCAAAAGAATACTCAGATATCTTAATGGAACTACCAATCTAGGATTATAGTACCCAAAATCAGAAAATTTTGAATTAACAGCTTATGCTGATGCGGACTTCGCTGGCTGTAAACTAGACAGAAAAAGCACATCAAGATCATGTCAATTTTTAGGACATGCCCTCGTATCCTGGTCATCTAAGAAACAAAACTCGGTTGCCCTATCAACAACCGAAGCTGAATACATTGCAGCAAGTGCATGCTGTGCACAAGTTGTATGGATGAAAAACACTTTAGAAGATTACAAAGTGAATCTTAAAGATATTCCCATTAAATGTGATAACACGAGTGCAATATGCTTAACTAAAAATCCTATACAACACTCAAGAACAAAACACATTGATATTAGACATCACTTTATACGAGATCATGTCACTAATCATGATGTAACCATAGAGTTTATTGATACCAAACATCAACTAGCTGATATCTTCACAAAACCCCTATGTGAAGAACAATTTGATTACATAAGAAGAGAATTAGGAATGTTGATGTGTCCGAATACTTAAACTAGTTAAAATTATTTTTCGAATGTTATTACTATTACATGCCTTGACAACGCTTGATCAAATAACATTTTGCAAATTATGTGACAAATATTTTTAACCAAATGCATGTAAGAAGTTCATTTTTCGGGTTGTATGCTAAAAATGGGATGTTCCCGTACACTCTTATGAAAACTCTTTGGAAAATGACTTTCCTCCGTCAAGCAAAAACAATAAAGAGATATATGTGTCATGACTTCCTTCATATGCTTGATAATGCTATCATGCTTTTTGTTGATGACAAAGGGGGAGAAACATATGAATTGATAAACACTATGTCATAACTGAACTGCCATAATCATATGTCATAGTTGCAAATACTTGAGTGATGCTATAAACAATGTTATGCCATCCTTGCATCACCAAGAGATATGTGAACATGTGCTATAGTTTGCATCATATCTTGATTTGATATTCTATAGAAAATGCAAACTTGCTAGAAAATCTCAAATGTGAGCATCATGTAAAAAGTCCTTCGTAGCTTTATATGATTACATGATGAATGGTTACAAACACTATCATACAAACTTGATGATGTATGTCATGCCTTGACATAATTCTTGAAGAGATACATCATGATGGGCATCATGATGGGAGCATTGATAAGTTTAACTGATCTAACTTATCAATACGTCACTTGAATTCTTAGGTCTTGAATTCAAGGTTGACTTATCTCAACTATGGCATATAGATAGGGGGAGTTAAGGACAACTCCTTTATCAATTGATTGTCATCATCAAAAAGGGGGAGATTGTTGAATCTCGGATTTTGATGATGAAGTCAATTGTCATTTGTTATCTAATCTATGTGTTGAGATAAGTGTGCAGGATTAACTACGATAAGAGTAAGACAAGCAGCAAGTGTTGCGCCGGAGTCAAGATCATGATCACGTTGGGAGTTCGAGAGTTCGACGGAAGTTCGGACGGTCGTCGGAGGTTCAGAGAGAACAGATCCGAGAAGTCCAGAAGCTTGCCAAGCGAAGCTCGTCGGAACTCGCCAAGTGGATCGTCGCAAAGTCCAGGAGTATGCCGGATGTCCGCAGAAGGATCACCGAGGGTTATCGGTTGATCGACGGAAGTTAGCCGGAAACTCGCCGGAAGAAGCGATTGACGCATCGGAGCAAAGCTGCAGAAGTTGTCTTAGAGTTAATCGTAGTTAGCATGATGATTAAGCATGAAAATGGGAGGTGATCCCATTAGCTTAATCTTGGGGCAATTGGGCCCCTGAAAAGATTCAAAGTGGGCCGAATGGAGTGAACCATTCGGACCCAGATTGCACCAGGAGGTGCAACCGCCCCAGCCAGGAGGTGCAACCGCCTGGGCTGTGGGGCTGGGAGGTGCAACCGCCCCAGCCAGGAGGTGCAACCGCCTGGGCTGTGGGGTTGGGAGGTGCAACCGCCCCAGCCAGGAGGTGCAACCGCCTGGGCTGTGGGGTTGGGAGGTGCAACCGCCCCAGCCAAGAGGTTGCACCGCCAGAGCTCAAGTTCCGAGCTCTGCCAGGCGATGCAACCACCGAGCTCAGTCTTCGAGCTCTGGCAGAGAGGTGCATCAGCCTGAGCTAAGTCTCGAGCTCTGCCAGGTGATGCATTCACCAAGCTCAGTCTTCGAGCTCTGGCAGAGAGGTGAATCAGCCTGAGCTCAGTTTCGAGCTCTCCTAGGTGATGCAACCACCGAGCTCAGATTTCGAGCTCTGCCAGGTGATGCAACCACCAAGCTCAGTCTTCGAGCTCTGCCAGGTGATGCAACCATCGAGCTCAGTCTTCGAGCTCTGGCAGAGAAGAGCAATCGGCTGAGCTCAGTCTTCGAGCTCTGCCAGGCGGTGCCACCTCTCCAGTTGAGAGGTGCAACCGCCTGATCCCAGAATTCTGGGATTTGATCGATTTGATCGTTTTGAGCTCGAATTTTGAATTGGGTTGGGGCCTATAAATACCCCACCCATTCAGCACTGAAAAGATACAGACCAATACTGAAATCTTGATCTTTTCTGTGATTCTAAGAGCTCAAAAGTGTTGTAAAGCCTTTAAGTCTCCTCCTTCTGTTCTTCAAGTTTTCAATTATAAAGTGAGGAGAGAAAGGTCTGTAAAGGTTGTCTCCTAAGCCTGTCAAAAGGAGAGAAATTGTAAGAGGGAAGTTTGGCCTTCGCCCATTGAAGGAAGGCACCTAGTTGACGTCGGCAACCTCATCGGTGGAGGAAGCCAAAAGTGGAGTAGGTCAAGGCTGACCGAACCACTCTAAATCTCTAGTTTGCGTTTATTTTCGAGCACTTTATCATTACTGCAAACCTCCCTCATCACTACTGCTCTCTGCGCTTTCACAAACAAATTCTAAGTGCTGTTCTTCCAAATCTGCATTCAGACGTAAATTCGTATTTTCATACATTACAGTTTACGTTTACGTTTGATTCTGCAGAACTGTTTTCCGTGCTTTTACGAACGAGCTTCTTTGCAGTTTACGCTTACATTTTAATCCTATTAATAACTGCAATCTGTCCTCTATGATTTTACGAACGAGTTTCAACATTTAGACGCAAAACTGCATTCAGACGTAAATCGGCTTTCCTCGCTCAATCGTCAGATTTCAGTTCACGTTTACGTCTTGATTTCAACTGCATACTGCCTTCTGCGAGTATACAAACGAGTTTCAAAGTTTAGACGTAAATCTGCGTTTAGACGTAAATCTGCGTTTAGACGTAAAACTATGTTTAGACGTAAATCTGCGTTTAGACATAAAACTGCGTTTAGACGTAAAACTGCGTTTAGACATAAATCTGCGTTTAGACGTAAATCTGCGTTTAGACGTAAATCTGCATTTAGACATAAATCTGAGTTTAGACGCAAAACTGCGCTTAGACGCAAAACTGCGCTTAAACGCAATCTGCGCTTAGACGCAAACTGCACCTAGATACAAACTGAGAATTTGCTTTTGCATCATAATAGTTTTTGAACGAACGCAGCTTTTGGTTTTTAAATTAATATAAGATTTCCGCTGCACTAATTCACCCCCCCCCCTCTTAGTGCTCTCGATCCTAACAAGCAATGTTCCTTGAGAAGGAACATATTCTTAGCAGAAAAAGTGGGAGCATGATAGAGTTGAGCGAGGTTAAAGAACCTAGCTCAAACACCACTCTATAGCTCGAGTCTGTTCAGGTACCTAATACACAAGTTCCAATTTTACGTAGGTCTGGCAGAGTATACCATCCTCCTAAGAGATATGTGGGACATATTAGAGGAGAGGATATTAAGGATATTGATCCTCAGACCTATAAGAAGTCTATTATGATAATAGACTTCGGGAAGTGACAAGAAGCCATGAATTCTGAGATGGATTCTATATACTCCAACAAGGTTTAGAACGTAGTTGATGCGCCCGAAGGTATTGTACCTATTAGTTGCAAGTGGATCTTTAAGAAAAAGATCGGAGTAGATAGAAATGTAGAGACCTAAAAAGCAAGGCTAGTGGTTAAGGGGTATCGTCAAAGGCAAGGTGTTGACTATGATGAAACCTTCTCACCCATAGCAATGCTAAAATCCATCAGAATTCTATTGGTTATTGCAGCACACTATGATTATGAGATCTGGCAGATGGATGTGAAAACTACATTCCTCAATGGGAACCTCGATGAGGAGGTTTATATGATACAACCTAAGGGATTCGTGTCCAAGGACTACCAAAATAAGGTGTGTAGGTTGCTTTGATCCATTTATGGACTAAAGCAAGCTTCCTGAAGTTGGAACATAAGAATTGATGAGGCAATCAGATCTTATGACCTCGTTAAGAATGAAGATGAGACTTGTGTGTACAAGAAGGTAAGTGTGAGTGCTGTCACCATTTTAATATTATATGTGGATGACATCCTGATTATTAGGAATGATGTAAGAATGCTATCCACAGTAAAGGCTTAGTTATCTAGACACTTCTCCATGAAGGACTTATAGGAAGCATCATATATCTTGGGGGTTCGGATCTATAGAGATAGTTCCAAGAGGATGCTTAGCTTGTCCCAGTCCAAGTACATAGAAATCATTATCAAAAGGTTTGGCATGAAAAATTCCAAAAGATGTCTCATACCGATGAGACATGAGATATCACTTTCTAGAAGTATGTCCCCAAAGACTCCTGAAGAATGGGCAAACATGGATATAATACCTTATGCCTCAATAATAGGGTCTATCATGTATGTCATGCTATGTGCTAGGCCTGATATAGCGTATGCTCTGAGTGTTATAAGCAGGTATTAGGCGGATCCAGGCTTGGAGCACTAGAAAGCAGTAAAGTGTATCCTTAAGTACTTGAGAAGGACTAAGGATCTTTTACTAGTATATGGAGGTAGTAGCCTCAAGGTTGAAGGCTACACAGACTCGAGTTTTCAGTCCGATGTCGATGATAGCAAGTCAAATTCGAGGATACCCTGAATGGAGGAGCAGTATGCTAGAAGAGTTCCAAGCGAGATACTACTGCTGACTCGACCATAGAGGCGGAGTACATTGCTACAGTAAAGGCAGTAAAAGAGGGAGTCTGGATGAAGAAGTTCATCATAGATCTGGGAGTCGTGTCAGGTAGCGAGGAGCTAATTCCTTATATTGTGAAAACTACGGGGCGATTGCTTAAATAAGGGAACCCGGGTCTCATCAGAAGTGTTCTGAGGAGGTTCCAACTTATTAGAGAGATCATGACCCGAGGAGATGTAGTAATAGAAAGAGTTCCATCCGAAGATAACATTGCATATCCACTGACAAAGTCGTTGTCTCATATTATCTTTGAGCATCACAGGGGTCTAATGGAGATCAGACACAAATGATTGGCTTTAGGTCAAGTGGGAGATTGCTAGTCATAGGTGCCCAGCAAGCCAATCACGTGAGTGATGGCACATGTGACTTAACATGAAATTTTTTGCTTATTATATTTTAGCATTTATCACTTTATATTGACTATTGCATATATGCATGTATATATTGTGATGTCCTAGGGTCTATGCAATGAAAATCGGATCGTGATGAGATCATGATAATGAGATCGATTCACCTTTAAACATATATCATAAATAATCTCGATCATAGGTTACTCGAGAGGGACATCGAGATAACCGGACAGATTAGTGTACTATATATCCATCCATATAATAAATGCAGCTGGTCTCATAGCTGCTCATGTGGGGACACTAGGGATACAATATAGATGCTTATTGGAGAATGAGTTCACTAATTGATCCGCTTATGGAATGCTGGATGGTTGATGATACCTTATTGTCATACAGCGATTCCATAATCCTAGTGGTGTATCTAGTCCTTAGACTTGAGACATCAAGGATGTCTTGTATGAGTGCTCTATTCTTTGATATCGGACTTATAGGTTTAGATGTCTCAAATCTTGTATAGTTGGTCATTGGGAGTGGTAGTCAATCTTACGAGGGCTATTGAGTATCGATAGAGGATCATCCACTCTCGGTGTCATGAGAGGAATATCTCATGTGTTCTTGCTCAAACAAATCCCTAGCCAAGGCCATTCGGATTGAGAGAGAAAGAGTTCTATGGGAGAATCCGATTAGAGCGAGACTCGAGTAGAAACCGTATGAGTTTGACAGCACCATGCTCGATATACGGTCTTTGGAATATTAGATGGATGAGGGACTATAGGTACACGATAATTGAGGACAAATAGGTCCAATGGATTGGATTCTCCTGTATCGTCTAGGGACTACGGCGTAGTGGCCTAGTACGTCCGCAGTCAATGAGTCGAGTGAATTATTATGGAGATAATAATTCACTAAACCAAAAGGAGTTCTAACAAGTATGACTCATGGCCAGCTCGATATTAGGCCTAGAGGGTCACACACATATAGTAGGCACTACGATAAGTAGAGATACAGATGTTAGATATTTGTCGGAGCCCCTGTCTTATTAGATATCCAATAAGCCCCTAAATTATTGGATCCTATGAATGAGATCCAATAAGAGCCCATGAGAGATTATTGGATAGAGATCCACTAATCTAAAAGGCTTAGGTAATTGGATGCAGATCTAATACCCAATAGGGGAGGATCCATTAGGGTTTGACAAGGGACCTATATAAATAGGAGGGATTCAGTGGTTCATAGGCTAGAGCCTTTGCTTACCTCTCCTATTCTCCTCCCCCCTCTCCACCTCAGAGCAGGTTTGGAGTTTTGAGAAACGTTGTCACAGCCCTGCTGTGTGGATCACCGCTAGAGAGGAGGGTACTTGACCTCCTTCACTCTCTCCTAGAGATCTGCAATGATTCAAGGATATACGATCTCCCTAGGTAACAAAATATACTCTATACGCACTTTTAAGTTTCATGAATTTTTCGCACCAATATTTGCACAATTATGAACAAATCTTTGGGAAATTGGGTATTTTATTTTCTATTCTTCTGCTGCGCATGTGATGTCGCCCCCAAAGATTTTCTAACAAATCCAACTGGTCGGATCCCCATCTTCCCATCTTAGAAATTCTACCTTAATGCGTGGATAGTTTATGTCACAATCTTGAGGCCCTTTTCCTACATCTCCAGGTCTGTTCAATGTAGAACTTGAGCTCCTATCTTGTTGAAATTTGTTGAGGCTCTCCAGTAGGCTCTTCTGAAATCATTAAGTATTTCTTACAGCCGGTTCTCAATTTTAATTTTCAATGCTTCCATTTGTGCTTTCACTGAGTTATCGGTAGCCATTACATAAGACTACAAATCTGTAATCCCCAATTCTTATTTCTGATATTTGGTCAAGGGCATTAGCACTGTCGACACAAAGCTGTTAAGGAAATGAATGTCGAGGGCAATATTGCGATCGCTGTGAGGAGAAAGAGTTGCTGCCTTGTTTCTGTCGCTACGTGGGGTAAGAGTGCTGGAGTTGGAAGGCGGTGGCATCGGTGTGGCTACAACTGCTGCGACCCAAGGGAGCGATCACCGAGCAGCCGGGTTGAGGCTGTGGTGATGGCAACCTGCGGTTGTGGCAAAAGATGTTGAGCAAGGGGGAGGCAGCGTTGAAGCGGCCAAGGTTGAGAAGAGGAATCGGTGGTGCGTGCACTACTGGGGTTAAGGCAGGGCAGCATAAGGACTTACTGCGGTTGCTACGTGCTCTGCTGGAGAGCGGCTACGGTAGAACGAGGGGTTGGTCATTGGCTGGGAGCAACGGCGGTAATGGCTGTTGGCCGGGAACTGCAATGATCTGCGACTGCGACAGAAGATGCAAGGTTGCCCTATTTTGGTCGCTGCAAGGAGAGAAGGTCGAGCGGCTGTGGCTAAGACCCAATGGGAGGCAGGCGGGAGTGGAGAAGGAGGCAATGAGGGTAATGACTGGGAGGCGGGCGGTGATTGTCGCTGGCCGGGAAGTTGTAATGGCGGAGAGGGGAAACGAGGGTGCTCTGTTTCTATCGCACCACAGCAGGAGCCGCTGGTGATGCCGAAGGATCACGAGTGGTTGAGGAGAAGGCGACGAGAGGCGGTGGTGGCTTGGGTGGGAGGCGACAAGCGATGGTGGATTCTAGCTGGGGAGCGAGGTTACGGTGGGATGGGGCACTGGCAGTGGTGGTGGCTCGAGTGGGAGGTGACGGGCGATAGTGGACTCTGGCCGAGAAGCGGGGCAGTGGTGGTCGCTGGCCGGAGAGCAGCGACGGTGGTGGGGCTAGCCGGAAGCAGCGGAAGTACGGGACCTTTCGACCAACAGCAGTGGTGGCAGGGGTTCTTGCTAGTCATAGGTGCCCAGCAAGCCAATCACGTGAGTGATAGCACGTGTGACTTGATACAGAATCTTTTTGCTTATTATATTTTGGCGTATATCACTTTATAACTATTGCATAAATGCATATATATATATATATATATATATATATATATATATATATATATATATATTGTGATGTCCTTGGATTTGTGCAATGGGAATCGGATCGTGATGAGATTACGATAATGAGATCGATTCACTTTTAAACATATATCCTAAATAATCCCGGTCATAGGTTACTCGAGAGGGACATCGTGATAACCAAACAGACTGGTGTGCTGTATACCCGTCCATATGATGGATGCAGTTGGTCTCATAGCTGCTCGTGTAGGGACACTAGTGATACAGTACAGATGCTCGTTGGAGAATGAGTTCACTGATTGATCCGCTTACGGAATGCTGGATGGTTGATGATGCCTTATTGTCAGACAGCGATTCCGTAGTCCTAGTGGTATATTTGGTCCTTAGACTTGAGACACCAAGGATATCCTGTATGAGTGCTCCACTCTTTGATACCAGACTTATAAGTTTGACTGTCCCAGATCTAGTACACCTGGTCATTGGGAGTGGTAGTCGACCTTACGAGAGCTATTGAGTGTCGATAGAGGATCATCCACTCTCGGCGTCATGAGAGGAATATCCCATGTGTTCTTGCTCAGTCAAATCCTTGGCCAAGGTCATTCGAGTTGAGAGAGAAAGAGTTCTCCGGGAGAATCTGATTAGAGCGAGACTCGAGTAGAAACCGTATGGGTCTGACAGCACCATGCTCGATATACGGTCTCTGGGATATTAGATGGATGAGAGACTATAGGTACACGATAACTAAGGACAGACAGGTCCAATGGATTGGATTCCCTTGTATCGTCTGGGGACTATGGCGTAGTGGCCTAGTACGTCCGTAGTCGATGAGTCGAGTGAATTATTACAGAGATAATAATTCACTGAGTTAGAAGGAGTTCTGACAGGTATAACTCACGGCCAGCTCGATATTGGGCCTAGAGGGTCACACACATATGGTAGGCATTGCGATGAGTAGAGGTTCGGATATGAGATATCCGACGGAGCCCTTGTCTTATTGGATGCAGATCCAATACCCACTAGGGGAGGACCCATTAGGGTTTGATAGGGGACCTCTATAAATATGAGGGATTCAGAGCCTCATAGGCTAGAGCCTTTGCTTGCCTTTCCTATTCTCCTCTCCCTCTCTACCTCAGAGCAGGCCTGAAGTTTTGAGGAGCGTTATCGCAACCCTGCTGTGTGGATCACCGCTAGAGAGGAGGACGCTTGACCTCCTTCACCCTCTCATAAGGATCTACAAGGAAACAGGGATATACGATCTCTCTAGGTAACACAACCTACTCTATACGTAGTTTTAAGTTTCGCGAATTTTGCGCACTAATCTTCGCACGACGACGAACATCTCTTTGGGATCGGCCTCCTTGATCACTTCAAGGGGATTGACCTCCTAGGGTTTGTCAAAAGATTGAATAATATTTCATTGTCTACCAAAAAGAAATGATTACATCACTATTTATAGAGTTCTACCTAGAGTCCACTAGGACGTAGACTCTTGATAATAAATAAATATTAAATAAACCTCTACCCGACTCTAACTAAACTAAATAAACTCAATAAACATTATTCAAAAGCTCAGAAAATAAAAGGGTCCTAACAATATTCCATCTTTTATCGAAGAAAGTTGCACTTCGATTTTTTGATAAAAAAAATATGTTCTCGCAAAATTGTCAAAACAAGTCATAAGTGCTAAAAATGACTTTCAAGAGAAGGGCTATAAATAAGGATATCGTCGAAGAAAACCAGCACAAACTTACGAAGATAATTCTAGAAAATATTATTCATAAGGCTCTAAAAGATAGAGGGAGCATTGGTGAGACCAAAGGGCATTACCAAAAATTCGTAATGGTCATTGTGTGTTTGAAAGGTGATTTTCAGTATGTCTTTTTCGCACACTCATATCTGATGATACCCTGATTGAAGGTCCAGCTTTGTGAAGACTCATGCTCTCTTTAATTTATCAAGCAATTCATCTACTACTGGAATAGGGTATTTGTCCTTGACAGTTATGCCATTGAGAGCTCGGTAATCAACGCATATTCACCATGTTCTATCATTCTTTTGTACGAGGAGCACTGGTGAAGAGTAGGGGTTGCAACTTGGCCGAATAACTCTTGTTTTGAGTATCTCTTTTATAATTTTTTCTATTTCATATTTCTGGAGATGTGGATACCAATATGGCTGAGTATTTGCTAGAGGTTTGCCCAGAAGAATCAGTATACAATGATCATGCTGATGGGTATGAGGTAGGTTACGTGAATCATCAAATATATCCAAAAATTTAGTAAGCAAAGCAAGTAGGTTTGGATCTTCAAATTATGTTGGCTCTCCCTTAGTTTGCTATTCAAGTTATACCAAAAAACTACTACATGCTTTATGCAAAACCTTCTTCATTCGTTGTGTGCAAATCGTCGTTACGTTGCCCCCACGTTTCCAATGCAGTATCATTTGTTTCCCCTTATTGTAAAATTTCATAATTAATTTCATAAAATTTTAGGAAATATCACCTAATATTTTCAGCCATTCAATGTCGAGCATGGCCTCATAATCATCAAGAGGGAGAAGGAAGAAATCTGCAATTATCTATTGGTCCTACAGCAATAATTTCACCCACGAGCACCTATGATCATACTTCAAAATTCATCCATCAGTGACCTTAATGTCAAACCTGTTGCAATTCTCTGTAGGTAAGGTCATCCGAGTAACAACCTTCTGTTCATAAAATTAATAGTGCTCCCAGTGTCAATAAGAACGGTGATAGGTTGTTGCTTCAGAAGTCCTCCCACTTTTATCATTTGCGAATTCACGTAACCGCCAAGAGCATTCATCATAATATCAACCGGCTGCTGTTCTTCATCCGCGACTTCTTCCTCATACTCTTGGACCTCCTCCTCCATGTCTTCAAGATGTTCAATTAGTAGAAGGTGACCCTTTTTGCAGTGATGATCGTGATTCCACGGCTCATCGCAATGCCAACAAAGACCCTTTGCTGATCGGTCACGTAGTTCTTCTCTTATCAATTTTTTTGGCATCGAAGGATGGCTGGGACAGAAGGAGGTTTATATGCCATGGGCCTAGGAGAGGTTCTCATCCTTCGAGCATCTTGGTTGAGTCGTTCTTCTTGTATTTGGGCGAAAGAAATCTTAGCTATCACGGTACGAGGTTGCTGCGCCTTAACCTCTCCTTTTATCTCTGGCTTGAGTCCTTCGATGAATGTTCCTAACAATTGATGGTCAATCCAATCATGAACAAGGTAGGATAGCTTCTCAAACCTGATTTGGTACTCTTGAATTGTAGAGGTTTGTCAAATCTTTGCGAGTTGGCCATCGATATTTTCATACTTCGTAGGTCCAAAACGATTTAGTAGTGCATTCTTAAATTGAATCCACGTAAGAGCCTCATGATTATATTCTAGCCAATTGTACCATTGAATAGCATCTCCTTCAAGGTGGATGACAGCAATTTCCACCATAGCATCATCTAATGTTCAGTAGTAGCAAAAGTAACATTCGACGTGTGAAATCCACCCCATCGGGTCTCCTTCTTCCTATCGCAGGAAGTTTACCCTCATGCATAGCTGAAGCATGTCCAAGGGCTGTCTCTCCTTCTCTAAAGGCCTCTCTGAACTCTCTCCTCGCTGAAATTTGGTTAGACTTGACAGTTGTCCAATTTTGAATTCTATAAATAAAGCGCGCAATTTGTCCTCCAAGTGAGATTTAAGCCGCGATTCAATCCGAGATTCCAATGCTTCAAATTTAGCATCAATTGGATCTTGAGAAGCCATAGCTGTAATATCTCATTAGTCCTACATCGGAAGTGGGCAATGAGTATGATTGGCTTATATGGGCCTGATGAGTGTACTACAATAACTCTCGCTTAAGCATTTTGGTCCGTGGTTGAAGGACCAAAATGGAGTTATTAGTCAGTTGGCTCATCAGACCCAGGTCGTGACATTTGGCATTAGAGCTGACCTAGCATTTGGGCGGGGTGAGAGGGCTTGAGTAGGAAAGGGCTACCTGTGGATGGAGTCGAGAACTCATCACAGCGTGGAGCCACCACTAAGTTAAACTTCACATGCACTATGCTAGGGTTTGATCTAGGTTATGTTGGGCCTTGACGAGGACGTCAAGCTAATTGAGTTGGGGATATTATAATATGCCATTAGTCCTACGTCGGAAGTGGGCAATGAGTATGATTAGCTTATATGGGCCTGATGAGTGTACTACAATAACTCTCGCTTAAGCATTTTGGTCCATGGTTGAAGGACCAAAATGGAGTTATTGGCTAGTTGGCTCATCAAACCCAAGTCATTTGAAGGACCAAAATGGAGTTATTGGCCAGTTGGCTCATCAAACCCGAGTCATGACAATAGCATATATATGTAGATCAAAGATGTCCCTATCTTTTTTTTGTTGATGGGTTAATGGTATGGGGTGGTGGAAGGTTCGGAAAAATTGAGGATCATGGAAAGGTACTACAGCACATTTTTACATCTAAAGTGTAGTAGTCTGGACGTAAAAGGTCAGTGGTTTATATTGAGAATTTTTTGACGAAACCAAAGGGAAATTCATTGTTAGGAAGTGTCAAAGCTATTGTAAAAATTTCGTAAAGATTTGGACAAAAAAAATATAGTAGTAAGATCAAACAAACTGTGCTATACGGTTGGAATTCTACAGTGCATCTTTCATCGTAGAGATGAAAACTTTACGACGAAAAGTTTATGCAGTAATATAGGAATAATTTTTTTTTGAATAAGGATAACTAAATTGTGGCAACAGTAAGGTAAGAAACCAAAACCTATTATAATTCACGGGGAGATCAAAGGATAATCTGCGGTGGTGGAGATGCCAACAGAATTCGATAATAATCTTTTAAGCAATTGTAGGAATTACTTTGGGCGGCTGTGAAGGGCTTATGGATGGCTATGGAAGGGCAATGAGATACCAAGAATGCTGCTCTAATACTAATTGATAGAACCCTTGTGAATTCTAAGGTTGGGATTGATCTCTTTATGGGATCGGCCTCATTGGAACTCTATAGGGGTTTCTTCCTCCAGGTTGCTGCTCAAAGGTTGCTAAAAAGATTTATTTATTCATTGAGAAAAGAGGATGAATACATAATTATTTATAGAGCTTCTAAACTCAAACTCTAACCAACTCCTAATAGGACTCCTACTCAAGACTCCTTCTTCTAACCAACTCCTAATACTTCTCTAAAAAATAACCTCTAAACTAATCCTAACTTTAGCCAGCCTCTTCACCTCTTTAAGAGGGATTGGCTATGTAGGTTTTATATGAAACTTAATTAGAACTCTCCTAGGTAGAGTCCTAATAATATCCTTGTGAAAAAATATTATTCGAGATTTATATGGAGAATGACTCAGTTGATATTCTAGATGAGATAAAATAATAGCAAGCATCAAGGAGAGGTACTTTGGCCATAATTAAAAAAAGGAAGTTGGCAATTTTGTAAGAAAATGTTCAACTTATCAAACTAAGAAGGGCCACTCACAAAACACTGGTTTATATATATGCTATTACTAGTTCCAAAAGATATTTAAGAGGATTTATCCAATTTTCAAGAACTCAAAGGGGAGTTGATTCTGTGTTTGTGGTTATGGATCGGTTTTCTAAGATGACTCATTTCATACCATGTCGAAAAACTTCAGATGCGGTACATATCGCCATAGGGAAAAGCCACTACCGCAGTATATCAGATCGTTGCTACAGTACCGTCGTCCTAGGGAGATCTAGTCTCCGCTATAGTATCGTCGCCCTTGGGGAGAACCCAACGGTACAGGAGATCCGATCACCACTACAGTAAGGGAGATCAGATCGTTGCTACAGTACCGTCGCCCGTGGGAGAAAGCTAATGCTGCAGGAGTCAGATCGCCCTAGGGAGATCTCGTCGCCACTACAGTTTCGTCGCCGCTACAGTACTGTCACCTTAGATCTGGTCGCCGCTACAGTACCGTCGCCCTGGGAAACAACCGACGCTATAGGAAATCATATCACCGCTATTGTACCGTCGCCCTAGAGAGATCTGATCGCCACTACAGTGTCGTCGCCGCTATAGTACCGTCACCCTAGATCTGGTTATCGCTACAGTAAGATGATGCTTTTAACTTGCTTAAAGATAAACTCAGTTCACCTTTGCTTGCTTTATGGAGATTCTAAATTTCTATCTCATTTTCTGTTTATCTCGTGGAAAATATTTGATGTAAGTTTGAAGTTCAGCGTGATAGCTCACCATAAACTGATAGTCAGAAGGAGATAACTAATAGAATCCTAAAAAATTTGATTCATTGCATTTATGGTGACAGAGTGAGACAATGAGATTTCGCATAAGTTAAATTTCCCTATAACAATGCAATTTATAGTTCTATCGAAATAATGATGAGCGGCTTTCTTACTGCAGCTGCAGTAATAACAGTAGGTGAAGAGTAGCAAAAGAGGAAGTAGTGATGTACATATCATCTTACCCTTGATTGCACGGGAGTTGACGTTATTAAGACAGATTAGTGGAGAGAAGGGAATCGCTATCGTCGGGGCATATCAATGAGGATTGTAAAGGAAAACAGATAAGAGGAAAGGATAGGATAAGTAAGAAAGTCTTTCTTGCTTGAAGTAAGACATGCCACGAAGAATTATTATAAAAGAAATAATTATATTCATTAACATAATGTAATATATATTTATATAATTTTTATTGAAGAGATTTTCCTCAATCAGACACTCAATTTATGCAATTCAAATCATTCATTCAAATATATAATTAATCTTACTGATTAAGATTAAAATATTTTTAAAAAAATATAAAATTATTATCCTATATTTATTTATATTATGATGTTCTATCAACTCAAACGTGCTTCGGTGCTCAAGTCTTCTTTGGCCGGACAAAAACCAATCCCCACTTCAGTGCATTCAACAGTCGCCATCGACCTGCAAAGGCAGTCAAAACCTCGTGCCGAAATCATGGTTTGCAGCCATCTTGCATGTCCACTGCCATCACGCAGTGGTGCTTCGGTGGCCTCCAACATCATCGACGACGTACTTGGTTTGATCTCTTCTTTCCTGTCCACTGCCTCATATGTTGCCTCGGATCAGTGCACCTGCCTTTTCTGGAGTGCTGCAGTCGTCAACCATGGCCGTGACATCCAACGTGTTATCCACATGCCTCTCCACTCTCCATATGGTAGTGCCCAAAGCCTACTCCAATATTTCCAAGCTATAAATGAGCTTGTGGCCAAACTTGGTTAGCAGCACTCAGCAACCAAGTGTTGGACTTAGTTGTGATTTTGTAGAAAGAGATGGAGCTGATGGGAGTGGTGGTAGTAGTGTTAGCTTCTGTGCTGGTGCTGTGCTATAGTTCTGTGCTGGAAGCTCAGCTTCAGGTCGGGTTCTACAAGAGCACATGCCCACAGGCTGAATCCATCATCGCCAGTGAGGTCAGGAGAGCGCTGGCGAGTAACATTGGCCTGGCTGCTGGGCTCGTGAGGATGCATTTCCATGACTGCTTTGTGAGGGTGAGCAAATTCAATCTGCTCTGTAGATGGCGTAACTCTCAGAACTGAAGGAATGGCTAACTGTCGTCTGTTGCACAGGGTTGTGATGGTTCTGTTCTTATCGACTCCAGTTCGAACAACACTGCCGAGAAGGACTCGTTCATCAACAATCCAAGCCTCCGGGGATTCGAAGTCATCGACAATGCGAAGACCCGATTGGAAGCTGCTTGCCAAGGAGTCGTCTCGTGTGCAGATATACTTGCTTTAGCAGCCAGGGATAGCGTGGTGATGGTAAGACAAGCAAACAAGTTATATATAAAAGAAGAGACCATTAATGTGAAGCTCTGTGCCTGTTGTGTTCTGTAGACGGGAGGAGTGATGTACCAGGTCCCAGCTGGAAGAAGAGACGGGAGGGTGTCGCTGGTTTCTGAGGTGTTGGCTAGCCTTCCGGGTCCCACGTTCGATGTCGACCAACTTACTCGGAGCTTCGCCAGCAAAGGGCTCACTCAGGATGAGATGGTCACTCTCTCCGGTACGTCGCCCCACCTCGTCCATGGAAGGGCTTCATGTGCTTTGAGTCTGCTACTCCCAGTGTTTATTGCATCTAATAGCATACCACACCTCTCCCATTAAATCCTTTGGACACAGTAAGTTGGTTGGTATTGGGGAAGAGTGAAGACACACACTCTGCCGTGCAGTGGAATGGGTGATCGATACCAAGCCCGTTCGATCAAATGACGAATCACGTAGATGGTCCATGTTTTGATTTGGAGGTATCTGATGCGGTCACGCTCGCGAGCATGCAGGTGCGCACACCATCGGCCGCTCGCACTGCGCCGCCTTCAGCAGCAGGCTCTTCGACTTCAACTCCACGGACGGGCACGACCCGAGTTTGGACTCGGCGTACGCGTCGCAGCTGAAGCAGCAGTGTCCGCAGGGCAGCAACGACACCAGCCTCGTCGCCTTCATGGATCCCCGCAGCCCCTACACCTTGGACACCGCCTACTACGCCAACCTCCTGCAGAACCGAGGCCTCTTCGCCTCCGACCAAGCCCTCGCCACCGACTCGACGACAGCGGGCCTGGTGAAGCAGAACGCGGCCGCCGGCGGTGGGATCGCCTGGAAGAGGAAGTTCGCTGCGGCCATGGTGAAGATGGGTCAGATAGACGTGCTGACGGGAAGCGATGGAGAGATACGTAGCCGCTGCAGGGTTATCAACTAAGCGAAGATAGTGTTTAGTTTTATGCGTATGTGTGCTTTGCTTGTGATTTTGATTTGGGCGGAAGCATGTAAAGTTAACGATAAAGTATCTCAAGCTTTTATAAACTGATTGATTTATCACGAGTTGAGGTAAACATCCTTTAGTATTATGACATGCAAGGAGTAACCATTAAGATATTATTTCAGTATTAAACTACCAGAAAAATAGAAACAATTAGCGAGAAGGCACATGCCATTAAAACTAACTCGTGTTTGCAACAGAAACGTTCTAAATTATTTTGATAAATCTAGACCAACAAAATAAAATTCCTAAAGTGCATGAACAATGGCTTGGGAAGCTTAATTTCCAGTTTCCTAGCAGTACCATGTGGCCTCGTCCTTTGTGATGTGCTCCCATTCTGACGATTGGCTGTTGGAACCATCAGCAATAGCTTCGCTTCCGTATGTACCGTATGTAGGAGGAAGAACACCTGGCTCAGCAGCAGTGTATGCACGAATCTCTGCTGGTGGCCTACACACAGTGTCATTAGCTGGCTTTTCATGTTCAGCAACCACATGGAATTGTTGGTTCCAGCAAGAAAACCCAGATTCGACATGACTTGGTAGAAACTTTGATTCCTGAGTTTGTTCACCATTTGGATGATGACCATTTGCGGTCTGTCCATATCCCAACCAACCTTCAACTTCTGCAGAATCATGAATCTGCGCATGGTCTACCATGGTAGTGCTGTTTGACCTATCAGGCAATGCATTTGTGACTCTGAAAGTAGACATAACAGAAGCATCAACATCACCTGTTTTGCTTTGCCTTATTTCAAGTGGTTCCATGTTACTGCACAAACTTTGATTGCCCTGGCAACTCCGTTCATCATGCTCGATAATGTCATCCATAGAATTCAAGCTTATTAAATTGTACAATCGTGAAGGCTTCTGTTGCACATCAGATGACTCGTCCAAATTTGCTGAAATAACATGTAATGGATTCAGTGTGACAGATTTGATAGAAAAAAGTGAGCAACAAAATATATTTCACCTGGTATTAGTTTTTTACCTTTCAGTTTCAGTTTGTCATTTTCTACCTCAAGTTTCATCTGAGCAAGTTGAAATTTCACCGTGGATAATGCAATTTCTGCCTCCAGCCAATGTTTCTTGTAAAATAGCATCTCAGATTCTTCTACTGACTTAAAGTGGTTTTCCCCTAAGATCATATCTAAGACCTCCTGTAGATATGAAAAAGTGTGATACTTTTGACGTCAGCAAGAAGTAATAAGATAAATTGCGCTGCGACTCAAAATGGTACATATTTACCTTGCTCGTGCATCCCTTTAATTCAACATCAACATCTCTCGGTACACAGTTGTTGAAGTTATTATTATTAGCTCCGACTTCTATTCCATGGATAGTCTCTTTCATATTTTTGCTGTTGCTAAGCTTTTTATCACTGTCAAACTTTTCATTTATAGAAAATGATATGAAACACTACAGGTTAGATAGTGAGTATCAGACATTATGATAAACAATTTAAATTGTAGAAACAAGGGCAGACTTAATAACACTATTATAGCAGATCTTGTTGAAATTAAACTTGGTAGCATAAAAAAGTTCATTGCATCAAGAGGTGATTAAAGGCTTATAAAAGAATAAATTAAATTAATTATTAATTTTTAAAAAGGATCTCTTCAAGAAAAGATATTCATATTAAATGTAATAATATAATTTATCCATGGGTACTAGATAAATTCCAGTCATGAAGAAATAAAGTTTCATGAAATTATAATGAGTTTCTTTTAAGTAAAAGGAAGAATATTTTATCTTGTTCTTACTCTTCAATAGCTCTATTTCTAAATCTTAGATTGACAAAAGAAAATTATGATGAATCTAAATAAAGACCCTTTTAAACTTCCAAGATGAATGAGGTGTAATGGATGGAGAAATAGGAAAACAAATCAAAATTAAAAAAAAAGAATGATTTATTCATGATTTACCAAAGGCTTCAAGAATTTGATGGCATGAACATGGTAAAAAAACTACTTATAAGTTTTACAAGCTAGGCTTGAAAAATTACAATAAGATACTTTTATATTTATTTCTAATTATTTTTCAAAAATTATTTCTATTATTTATCAAATAAAAAATTTATAAAATAAATAAATAATAATTAATAATAATTAATACTAAGATCTCTATATCCAAAGTTTAATTTTATTACTATAGTAATTGAAGAGTCTAAAAACTTGGAATAAATATCTTTAGAATAATTAATTAATTCTCTTCAAGTTTATGAACAAAGACTTACAAAAGGAGAACAAGAAAATTTTATAAGGCATACAATATAAACCAAGCATACTCTTAGAATAAAAGTGAATTCAAATCTCAAAGAGGAAGAGGTGGTGAACAAAAAAGAAAAGGTGGCAAAAATTAAACTAATCACAAATCTAAAATAAACAAAGAGGCTGATGACAAGGCTAAGGTAATGGACGTGATAAAAATTCTAAAAGGTTTAAAATATAATGTTATGTTTATAAAAAATATGGAGACTACTCTTTTAATATTATTCTAATCCTAACAATCAAAATGATAAAATAAATTTTATTGAGAAAGAAAAATAAAAATCTTATTTTGCTAGTGACTTATGATAATTTGAAAAAAAGATCATACTATGACATATTATTTAGATATAAAAATTCAAATCACATGTGTGACAACAAAAAACTTTTTTCAAAATAGATATAAGTTATTTTCATAATATTATATATGGTGATATATCTAGTAAAAGGTAAAAGTAATTTTTTTCTTGAACTTAATACTAATAAAAAATTATACATCTTAGATGTTTATTATGTTTTTGATATGAAAAATAATATTTTGAGCTTGAGGTAATTGCTTGAAAAGATTATGATATTAAGATATCACTCTTTCAATTCATGACAAAATAAAACATTAATCTCACATATAAAAATGATGAAAAATAAAATATTTTCTTTACATTTATATATTTTTTTATCAATCAAATTATTTTAAAATCTATATTAAGGATAATTCTGTATTATGATAGCTTAGATTTGGTTCTTAAATTTTGAGACCTTAAAACTATTAAAGAAGTATAATATGATGACAAGATTGTTAAGAAATTAAGAAAAATAAAAAGAGCATAACATTAACTTGATATGATGCACTTAGATATTTATGGCACCATCAGATCCAATATCACTTGAAGGAAGTATATTTTCTTATCTTTACTGATGATCATAATAGCAAAAATTATGTTTACATGTTAAAGTAAAAGAAAAAAAGTAAATTTATAGAATTTAAGAATTTAGTAATGAATACATGTTAAAGTTATTACTTATATAATTTATTTGCCTAGCAAGTTTTCGACAAAACAAATTGATAATATTACATCAAAAAAAGTATATAGCTTATAAAAATCGAGAGTTTACTTGACAATTTTTTAAAGTATTACATTTGCCAACATACTAGATGAAAAGAAAAGAAAGCTTAAAGATAAAAATTAAAAATATATCTTGTTAGATTATGTTAAGAATTCTAATAATTACAAACTCTAGTTAAATGTTTATGATATAGAAGCTCGTAAGATATCATTTAAAGGCCACTAAAAAAATTTTATAATATATTAAAG
This sequence comes from Musa acuminata AAA Group, assembly GCF_036884655.1. NCBI lineage: Eukaryota > Viridiplantae > Streptophyta > Magnoliopsida > Zingiberales > Musaceae > Musa > Musa acuminata. The sequence continues at coordinate 8,505,883 of NC_088353.1, read as the reverse complement.
GAATAATTGACTATGACATATTATATTCATTATCTAAAAGGTTAAAGCTTATTGGTTATACTGATAGTAATTGAGTCAAAAGTTGAAATAGTATAATAAGATTTATATTTTATTTTGGTGAAACTATATTCACATGTTCTTCAAAAGAAAAAAAAATTTGTTGCTCTATCATGGTATAAAGCAAAATATATAACAGTATTTTCTTATGTTTATCATACATGGTTAAGAAGACTACTCTTTTGGGCTTGAGTGAAGGTGATAAGTTCAACTGTGATAGATGAGGAATCCATGATAGCATAGAGGTTAAAGACTTTACATTCTTAGAGTGTGTGGTTAGTGTTGGAGACTATGAAATTGAGGTTGTGTTGGCGAACTAATTACCCCAACATTTGGAGAAGAGATGGAGTAGGAATGGAGGGAATGGGCAATTGCTGAACTAGAGTGGTATAGTGAGGATCATGAGGGGACTCTAACTGAAGCTGTTTTTTATACACCAACCTCCTAATTTTATTCATCCTCAATATAGACATGTTTGCAAATTACGAAAAGCTATTTATGGATTTTGTCAGGCTCCACGAGATTGGTATACAGAACTTGACTTTTTTCTGACTTCAGTTAGTTTTCTTAATTCCAAATATAATACCTCGTTAAAAACTTTAGGTGTTGTAGTAGAAGCCAATCAAGATTTATATTGATAACAAGTTAATTATTACCTTAGCCAAGAATTTAATCTACTATGAAAGATCAAAATATATCAGTATAATATTTTATTTTATAATAGATCATGATAAAAACAATAAAGTAAAACTACTTCATATTAAAGGTCTAAATTGATTATTAATTCATGAAAAAGATTTCTTGCATAAGAGAGATTTATATTGAATATAATAAATATAATATATAGATAGAGATTATATAAACCCTATGTGTTAAGTCATGAAAAACATAAAAAAAATTTTAAGTTATAATAAATTTTTTTAAGTGAAACAAAAAATATTTTACCTTGTCCTTATTCTTTTTTATGTGTTAGCTTCATATCTTCTTCCTATCTATTTCATCATATCCAAGTCTAAACAAGCATATGCCTTTAATTTTTTTAAAAGTGCTCATGACTTAACTTCAAAAGACAAAACAAAAAAATTATTTTAAAGGATATAACAATAATGATGCAGTACAATATAGTGGCATCACCAACATTGTTCTACTACTCTCACATAGGGACCACTAATTTTTTACACTTCAAAGCTAACGGCAAAAGAAATTTAGTTATCAAAAGATTTAACCCTGTAAGATTATGATGAAACAAATTGGCTGAAATAGTTGCATATTTTAATTTATTTCTTGAGAAGAACAAAAGGTTTCAAACATCATAGTTATTTCAGTTCTACCGGCATCAATGTTGATTTCATCTAAATATTTCAATCTGAGAGTTAGCAAGTAAAAGCTAGACATTTTACAGAAGACCATGTTCCAAGCTTATATATTAAGCACTATTCATAAATACATTTAAGCAAAATATTCTAAATCATACAGAAACATTTATAAAATGAGTTATCGAGAAACATGTAACATGTTGAGCTTTCTACCTTCCTGCCTCTGTTGATAAGAGATTTCAGATTGTCAATTACTTGCTGAATAAGCTCCTCATCCTCTTCCTTCAAATTAATAACGCCACCACCACCGTATAGATCGGATACAAGGACTTCGGACAGTCCCAGAATTGTTTTAGGAAGAAGCTGAAAATCTTTTCCAGGATGTCTATATTCGGCTGCAAAACCTGAGGCATTTAGGATAAACCGCAAAAACATATTCTAATTGTATGATCTTGAAGTACACTGGCTTAGAATTAGAGTACCTTGACCTGCAATCTTAGGACCTATCTGAGGATCGGTTGCCTCACCAGATACAACAGGTTGTGAAATGCTCTCTTGTTGACCCAAAATATTCATGTTTTCTCCAGTTTCACCACATTGGTCTCTTAAAACATATGAAATACAAGCATGCTGCCTTGTGTCGATATCTTCATCTCCTGACATTCCTGTTTTGTTATTTTCAGATTTTGGATGTCCCCGTCGATGAACAGAAAATGATCCCAAATCATCATTATGATACTCAGGGCAATTTGAACTATCCACATGCTCCGGAAAATGTGAATATTCCAGTTTGGTATTGTCCGAGAGATAATATCCTCCTTGATCAAAATGACTGCAACCCTCTAAATTGTTTAAAATAGGAGAAGGATATACATGATCTCCAGCTCGAAACGGAAACCGATAATAATCTGGAGGTCCTGTCCTGGCTGAATTAGCAGATAAATTGTCCTGAACAAGTGGGTCCGAAGATATGGGCATGCTTTTATCAGATTCACAGAAACGGTATCGATAACACAATGAATTGAAATTTTTCGAATTTGAAGTCATTGATCCAGACATAACACCAAACGAATGCTTTCTATTGTTCGCATTGGTGGAATCACTGGATGCAGAAGATCCATTTACCATGACAGAATAATTCAAAGAGGAATCATCATATATGTCCAAGTTGCAACTATCCTTTGACAATTTCACGTCATTCTCTGCAGCATTCTGAAGGATGCTAGACTTCTCCTGCTCAGCTGGAGAGAAATAATCATTGACGCTATATGGACTTTCATGAAGAGTAAATGCATATCCATCTTTAAATATAATGCGATCAGGTGTTAAGCTTTCCCTAGCTGAGGCATCATGTACTTGGTCTGAAGAATATTGTGCAGCTGGATTACATAATAGAAATATTGTAAAAGTTATGCATCAGAAATATATGTTGATAAATAACATTCTTACTTGTGTCCATAGAAAATGGAAAATAATCTAGAATCAATATATGAGTCAGTCAAATTAGAGGTAGGGTCTGTGCCATGGCATTTTGTCCCAATTAGATGCTGAGTCGGGTACGGGTGCATCTAAAACCTAAAACCATGAAGAACACCATGGACAGACACCAAATTTTCACATTTCATCCAACAAGCTGTAACGTAAATCCAAATAACAATCATCAACATGATCAAAGCTATTGTCCAATCAGCATCCAAGGCATTATGTGCCTTACCTCCATAGGAGGAAGAGGGACGGCTGGCGAGTGAGTGATCCACCAACCAAGAAGGCGTCCGATCTAATCGCCCAAACCGAGGAGTACACGGCCACTCCGGCCGTTCAAGTCCAAAGTCTAAAGCGGGATTGGAGCGGCTCTCGGCTGATCCCCACGGTCGAGGAGCCAACGAGGCATACGAGCCGTGGCGCCGAGCGGCGTCGGCGTGAGGGGCCGAGCGGGAAGAGAAGGCGGAGTAGGACGGGCTCCACAAGTCGTACGAGGGCAGCGGCGGGGACGGGGGTGGCGGTCGCGGGAGGTGCCCGAAGGAAGAGACGAGGCGATCGACGTACAACGGCGGCGAGAAGCACGGCGACACGAAGGTAGAGAACGACGGCTGAGGAGAGGACGGGTATAGGAAGGTTGAGAGCGATGGCGGCGGGACGTCGGCGTCGGCGCCGTCGGAGCGAAACATCGCTACTACGCCGTTGAGATCTCCGAAGCAAGTGGAGCAGCGACGTTTCACGGAGAAGAGCGAGAGCGCGAGGAGTGCCGAATATGATAACGACTTTGCTTTAAAAACGGAGCATCTGTCGCGATAGGACTTTCATCTTGGTGATTCTGTTACAACGGAACATATCGAATCCCACCAAAATGGGACTGTGTTTTTATCTGTGCCCGTCCGTGTACGCAGAGTAACGCCTTCTAGACGGCATACATACGTATTTGATGTGTTCATACGCTGGATCATAGTCCAATATATGCACAAATTTGAATTGTATGTCAAAATTGGCCGTAGTCTTTAACTAAGTACATGAATGCCAAGGCCAAAAAGTTTTTTAATTTAACTTGAATTTTTTTATGAAGTCTTCCAAGAAAATTGAAGAAATACCAAATGCATGTCCACTAACTATGTATGGAAGGATTTTTGTTTTTTGGTGGATTGGCAAATGACTGACGATAGAATAGAAAGAGTTTAAAATTTTCATTTCCAAAATGTACTTTTTATTTGTTTGTATATGTATGTATGCATAGCACACATAATATAAAGATTTAAAAGGTGGGGGGCGACTGCAGGAGATGCCTCAAGTGTTATGCCGGGCTAATGTCTTAAAATGTAATTGATTAGATGGTGTAGATATTTTATTATAGTTGGCTAAATTAATGTATTTACATATTTCTAAAATAAAAAATGGAGATAATTAGACAGAAGGACACAACACTGTAATATTTACTTACTGTTCATTAATTATAACGTTTTAAAATATTATCTTTAATATTATATATAAAAATAAAATTAGAAGTGACTAATTATAGTTCTTCCCATAGAAGAATTCCACAATCTTCTATAAAAGAAAGGCATTATACCACCGAATCAATCAAATTTGTCATTGATTAAGTATATTAGATTTTTAACAATGATATTTATGAATTATGATTGAATTAGCCGTTAACTGTCTATCAGCAAATCGAGCATTTGAGATTGTACCACCGAATCCGTAGGCATTTATTTTTTGAGATTTTGAAAGAGTTTTTGATAATTTAAAATGGTTCTTTGGTCAAAATTAAGTCAAACAAAACAATGGCGAGCCATACATGGGGCTACCCCTGATTTGTAGCGGCCAGAATCACTAGATTAATTTTGTATAGTTTCATCATGATCATCATCCCATCTTACTAACTCCTTCCCGCCACTACATCACAGCCATCCGTCCAAACAATAGTGAAAATAATAATAATAATAATTATTATATCCGGAACAATAAAGCCACTATCTCAATACCCGAAGTCGCCCGCTCCCACCTAAGCCTCACCCTGCGTCAGCCTAAGCCAACGTTGAAACCGGGAAACCGGACCTGTGCTCTTCCTATCGTATTAGTTTACGCCTGGAGATTACCGGTCTTACAATTGGAGAGAAATGCGCCTAGCCTGACCGAATGAGAACCTCCGGAAAGTTCCATAGTTCGTAATTAATAGAAGGGCAGGCTGCCTCTCGTGCAAGGTGGTGACGACATCTGGTTTTGGAAACGGATAAGATCGAACGGGGCGGCGCCTTCGAAAAGAGGCGAAAACGATCGCTTTGTGTCTTCAGTTTATGCGGTTTGGTCCTTCAAACCGATACCGTCGACTCGCTCACATAGTTGTCCAAGTTTCGATCCCAGCAGCGGTAGCACATAGGAAGACGTTTCTCGCTGCTTCAGAAATGTATACCCCTTCACATCGATTGATCTTTGTCTTATCTATATAAATCCTGACATATATAAAGCGAGGAGTTACCAACCGATCACTGAAATAAGTCCGAAGCTTTCCGTCACCTGTGCTGTCAAATCTTGAGCAAGAAAGGAAGCGGTAAAAGGTTTATCGCCGGATATCGCGCGATCGGATCCGAACGGAACCTAGATATTTGTTTGAGGAGAACGAGGACTTGGTGTATTGGAGAAGAGAAGAAATGATACTCGTCGCCATCGGCGTGGAGCTGCTGGAGGAGTACACGGCGCTGGTGGCGCGGGTGCTGGAGCAGTTGCTCCACGTCGCCCTCTTACCCTGGCGCATCCGTTTCCTCATCCTGCGGCGTGTCCCCTTCGCCTCCCCGCCGCCGCCCCTCCCCCCGCCGGCCCACGCCCTGCGGGTCCGCGCCCCCGTTCCCTTGGCCACCCGCTGATTTCGCCCTTCCTCTCTGGCTTCTCGGGGGTAGGGTTTTCGCTCACGCTCTCTCGCTGCTCACTGCTGCCATCCCCATGTTGCACCTGCGTCAACAAAAAGCTCTCCTTTGGTGTTCTTTTCTATTGGGTTGCTTGTGATTGATAGGTCGTGGATCTCTTCTTCTTGTTCTTTCTTCTTTGTGAGGGATAGAGAGAGTTCTACCACTGTTAGTAATGTTGCTTTGACTTGAAAGATTGAGTTTTTGACTGCTTGTTTTTCTTCAATTTTTTATGATTGTCTCATTCCTTGTTGTTGGGGAAAACCTGCAGCATCTGAAATTGCTGGGAAACCAAATTCGAAAGAAATAGATAGGAATAAGAATCTGGTGGGAGGTCCGGGAAGGGAAGTAGAAAGGAACGATAGAGTTGAGAATTGAGGCAGGGGAAGACCATGTTCATGGTTCAGCTCTAGCTCCTTTAGAAAGGTGAACGTGACTGTAGCGATGGTGCTGGACCTTTAAGCTCACATCTAACCAAGCATCATTCTTACTATGGAATGCAGTGTTCTTGATTCTAGTGCCGTGTTCTTTCAATTACCTTGCATGTTCTCAGTCAACCGAAGAACACGGATGGAGTCGTTTGTGAGCTAATAATGCTTTGAGAATCTTATCGATGCACTATGTTGTCGCATTTTCTAGTCTGTAAAGCGACAGGCTATTATTTTTTGATCGCTTCCTTTACAACGAGGACGGGGAAAAAGTAGCGATAATGTTAAGTATTATGCTAAACTTTGATGCAGACATCCCAGACTTAGCTTTCACGAGGTTTATTCCAATAGTTGCAAGCTGGTTTACATCAGTTGATTTACGTGATGCAAATGCAAATTTTGGGTGCAAGCAGATCCGAAGACGGTTTCTATTTTCGTGCATCGTTCAATATGATAAGACTCGTGTTATGCAAGCATTAATTTGTCTACCAACTTGTCTGTTCACATCGGAGACACGTACGATGATGAGATGATAGATTTGTTCTTCAAGAGAAGTATTAGGGCAAATGCATTGTCACCGTAATGATGAGATTCTTGATCAATAATTGTACAGGAAATTTTGATTCCTGCGAAAAATTTCATGTGTCTTCTCTTTGCTTGGTTTCTGTCATGCCCTCCTCCTGTTGGGGTGGGGAGAGAAGCAGCGGAATAAATAAGTATTACGAGACGAGACTTCTAGAAGAGGTAATACTTGCGGCTCTCACTGCTGGAGCACCGGCAACACCTGCTTCTACATCGACAGAGAAATATGATAGACGGGAGGCGATGGCGACGGAGGTGCGGAAGCGGAGAGGGAGCCTGGCAGCTTGGGTGGCAAATGAGGACTTCTAACACTTAAGAAGGGGGCAACGTAGAAACTTATCTACCAAACTAAATTGTCAAGGCTTTCTCCAACACAATCAGTAGAAGACCTCCCGGTCTTATCAAATCGAGAGCAAAAGACGAACAATCCAGAGAGGCTTTTTCAGAGTGTACCTTGGCCCGTCCTCCCAAAACACAAAAAAAAAGGCCCCTATACTCTTCTTTTGGAGAAGAGATCATACAATGATCGGTAGATGCACATCTTTCTATCATTCTCAGTCCACTTAACACATCATGTCAAATGTCGTCAAATAAATTTTTAGATATCTAACTTGTTGAAGAAGTCCTTGATTATTATTTATAATAAAAATCCTATCTTTGACTAATTCTTTTCTTTCATCATTTTACTATTTCGAAAAAAAAGGACTTAAGTAAGTTGACTAATTCTTGCATTGACTAGATATGATGACAAATAACATGTAAGTTTCACCTTGTTCATCATCAGAATCAATTAAATATATAGATACTTAAAGTCATCGCAAGTAAAGTTACTGTATTTATTTTTTATGCATATTTATCTCATACTCTATCATAAGTATCCTAACTCAACTCAATGAGATGAACAAATATAAATGTTTGAAAATTTTGATCTTTTGCTGCCATCCCGAAGATCAACACACAAGCACCCATGTAGTAACTACCGTCATGCATGACTCTATATTCCATATATAACTTCTTTGGTAGTTTATTTTCCCATCTGATAGGGCGTATTTTGGTCCTATGTGAACCACCGACAAACGCTGTAGATCGACACGACACCATACGCCTCTAGAAGCGTGGGGTGCATGCTACGTCAAGCTCCAATGGTACGACTGTGTGGCCTGACCATCCCAAGAACTAGGGGCGGTGCCGTATGCTGTTAGGGCAGTGCTGTTTGACGTCGCTCAAGCACCTCCGAAGACACTATCTCGTTAGAGAGGTTGTTCTGCCCCTAGAGTCAACGGCCATGCCGGACCAGGGCCCGACCAATTCCCGCATCCAGATATAAATACCCTCGACCAAATCCAGGAAAAGGGGGAGGAAGAAGAAAAAGGAATAAAAACCAATCTAACTTGCTCGTTGGAGGGGCCAAAGTCGGGACACACCCGATGAATACTTTTTTGCAAGGAGGTGGTCGTCATCAAACCGCAGGCGCCTTCACCCCGAAGTCGTCTCCCAATACGCAGAGGAGGGCGACCTAATGGCTCAGATTTGACGGGTGCCACTCTCATCTCTCTTTCCAAAAAGGAGCCCCACGGTGAGGAAGGTCGCCATCTATCCTAAAGACGAGCGGACACGTCTTCCCATAAACGGAGCTCGGGATCGGCGGAACTTGAAAAGTCAACCCTCACATTCGCACCAGAAGTTCCCGATGTCGGCACGTGGGCCTAACCGTGCTGACTTATCACCCACGGTACCTTTGTTGACTAACAGATTGGTGCTAGAAGGAGGGCCCATGTCGCAGGAACAGTTGAAAGGAATGCGCCCCGGGAGGGAGCTCCTAACTGACCCCCCTTCCACCGAGCTAGAAGGACAAGCCCTCTCCGCCCCTACGGACGAAAGGATTTCGGCTTCAACGCCTGATTGTTACTGGCGTCTGTTCAACGACTCGGGACTGTCGCCCCCGGGGCTCGCCCCGGGGTGCCCGACCGTGACACCCAAGACATTCCTTAGCCTAACCAAGCAAGTACAGAACATGGCGGGCATGATGCACACACTTGCCCCGGTCATCCCCCGACTCGGGTGGCCCCCGACGCCCCCGACCGATCCGACCTGACAACCCCCGAACAGGGAACAACTCGGGGTTAGGGCAGCCTCTGGGTGGGCAACGGACCCGAGGGGTCCTCCCGAGCAGAATGCGCCTGCACCTTGCCGAGCCACCCCATCTCATATGGAGCCTGACACTATATCGTCTGATTCGACGGATGACTCACTTAGAGCCCAGTTATCCCGGTCAATCAACGTCTGGACATGTTCCAACACGAGCTTTGGAGATCGCGTAGTGAGCCCAGCAAGGGCGCTTTGGGCCTTTTTGACGGGTTTCAAACCCTCAAGGTTCTTCTGGTCGCTGATTAAGAAGCCGCCAACGACCATTTCTGAGATGCTTCAACGCACCAACCAGTACGTTGCCGCCAAGGCTTTGGTGGTAGGGAGGCGCATGGAAGGCAAGAAGCCGAGGATGGAGTTGTCTTAAGGAATGGCCTCGACGGTCCCGCCAGGGGCCCAACCGACAAGAGCTGCTGCTCCTAAGACCATCATCTCTCCCCTTAAACGCATTCCACACCGAGATCTTCCTCCAAATTAAAGAGACAGGCCTCTTGCAATAGCTTCGCCTTATGAAGGCCACCTGTAGAGACCAATCTAAATACTGTAGGTTCCATCGGGACCACGGCCATGACACAGAGGACTGCCATGACCTCCGGAACCAGATAGAAGCACTAATATGGAGAAGCCACCTCGGACGCTATCTCAAGTCCCGGAAGGTGACTCTGAGCCCCAGAGGGCCCCCTGAGAGACAGATCAACGTCATCTCTGGCAAGCCAACAGCCGGTGGCACTAGCACGATAGCAAGAAAGTCCTATGCACACAGCATGGTGGAGAAGCATCCCCGCCTTGAGCACGAGCCTACAATTACCTTCGGAGTTGGAGAGGTTGAGCACTCCCACCATGACGATGCTATGGTGATCTCCATCCAAATCGCCAACGCCTGGGTCAAGAGGGTGATGGTTGATACGGGGAGTTCCACCGACGTCCTCTACTTCGATGCCTTTGGGAGGCTCGGTTTGACCTAGGAAAATCTTACCCCTATGACGTTAGCTCTTACAGGGTTCACCAGAGATTCCATCTCCCCGCTCAGAACCATAGTGCTCCCCATCACCCTCGGGGAGGAACTGAAGATGAAAATAATATTGACCACCTTTATGGTGGTCGACCTACCATCGGCCTACAATGTCATCCTCGGCCGCCTGATCCCTTCCCCTTCTCACTCCCCATGCCCTCTCCCTGGACAGAGGTCCCAGATGATGCCAAGGGGGCGCTCGAGTGCGTGGCCCGACTGGCCGGCGTCTTTCGGACCGCCAGCTTTGTCCTCTTGGGAGGGCGCTCCGTTGCCGGTGATGCCGGCCTCTTTGGGGTCCCCTCCAATGGGACAATCTTGCCTCCGGACCCTTCCCCGTCTCGAGGTGGGGGCTCGATGGCCCTGGTGCTCGCCTTCCTCGTCATTAATCGTAAATCCACCATTTCTGCAAGAACAAATACCGGTTAGACGCCATGAAATGAACAAATGAGCCATTATATACGAATAGCCATACCCCTAATGGCGGGGCTCAGCTCAGCTCCAACCATCCACTCCTCGGTCATCTCTTTTATTACCCGAGAAGAGGATATGATGCTCCTCAGATGGTCCACCAGCGCTGTGTCGCCAGCAGGAAGCGACGGGAGGGCATTATCAATGGGCCGAATGGTCCACCCGGTGCTGAAACCTAACTCTTGATCACAACTGATGAAGAAGAAGCGCCTCTTCCAACCTTTATTGTTGGAGGGCGTGCCGCTAATCTTAAAACCGCTATGAGCAGTCAGGTAATATCTGCCTGGCCCCTTCCCCAAGCAGAAGCAAGTCAGGAATAAAGGGCGGGATGGTTCAATCCCAGCCCCCTGACACTCCTAGATGAATGCCACCAAGTACCGCCAAGAGTTGGGCGACACCTGGGACAGGGAAATCCCCTAGAAGTAAAGGCAATCCCTAATGATAGGGTGCACGGAAAATCACAGGCTGGCTTCAAGCGCCCCCATCGTCAGATAGAACCCGTTGGGGAACCGGTCATATGGTCGCTGCCCTAGAAAAGGGGTGTGCAAGTGGTAATGCTTCGAGATGCGATAGTGGTCCCAAAGCATGTATCCCGTAGCACTCTCAAGAGGTCCTCGGTGACCATTGAGTCCACATCATGCAGGGACTTCAAGGCCTCTAGCTCGGCGGTGCCCTTAGAGATCCCTGGTGAAGCACTACCCGAGGATACGCTCACCACCTCATCACGAGAACTCGTCGAAGGAGAAGGAGAAGGCGGGGGAGAAAGAGAAGGTGTGGCAGAAGGAGTGGGAAGGGGGGACGAGAAGGAAGATGAAGACATCCCGACCTCAAAGTCGCGAGAAAGAAGTCTGGTCGTCAGGGACTAGAGCTGAACCAAAGAGGGCAACAAGGTTGCAAGGAAGGAGTCGAAGCACGAAGTAGAGGACTGATCGCACGAGTGACGATAACTGCCTTGGATGGGGACTATATGATGGGTGCAACCTATGACAATGCGGTGGATAGGGCTTCCTGAAGAGAGCAACACTCGCGACATTTAAGACCCATCACAACCCCTCGGATTTGCCATATTCGCCCGCCTTGGACCCCCCCACCAGTGCCATCCCATCACCTCGCCGAGCGCCGTTCAAAAAGGAGTTTCCCACCAAGCCCCATGGCGCTTCGCCTGACTCGCCATGTGGCATGACGCCAAGCGCCATTCAGGTATGCATCGGCAACCCAAGCTCAAACCCTGCCCAAGTCGCTCCAGATCACCCCCGATAGGTGACCCGTCGGTAACCCAATTCAATTCGGAGCCGAGCTCACACCTCAGTCCCTATATTCAATTCGGAGCCGAGCTCACACCTTAGTCCCCAGATTCAATTTGAAGCCAAGCTCACAACTTGGTTCCCAGATTTAATTTGGAGCCGAGCTCACAACTCGGTCCCCAGATTCAATTCGGAGCCAAGCTCACAACTCGGTCCCTAGATTCAATTCGAAACTGAGCTCACAACTTGGTCCCTAGATTCAATTCAGAGCTGAGCTCACAACTCAGTCCCCAGATTCAATTCGGAGCTGAGCTCGCAACATGGTCCCCAGATTCTATTCGGAACATAGCTCACAACTCGGTCCCCAGATTCAATTCGGAGCTAAGCTCACACTTCGGACCCCAGATTCAATTCGGAGTCAAGCTCACAACTCGGTCCCCAGACTCAATTCGGAACCGGGCTCATAAGCTTGGCCCCCAGACTCGAATCGGAACCGAACTTATTTGGTCCCCAAGTCCGATTCAGAGTCGAATATACCCACTCGATCCCCAAATTCAATTCGAAGCTGAGCTCACAACCCACTCGATCCCCAGATTCAATTCGGAGCCGAGCTCACAACTCGGTCCCCAGATTCAATTCGGAGTTGAGCTCACAACTCGGTCCCCAGATTCAATTCAGAGCCGAGCTCACAACTCGGTCCCCAGATTTAGTTCAGAGCCGAGCTCACAACTCGGTCCCCAGATTCAATTCGGAGCCGAGCTCACAACTCGGTCTCCAGATTCTATTCGGAACTGAGTTCACAACTCGGCCCCTAGATTCAATTCAGAGCTGAGCTCACACCTCGGTCCCTAGATTCAATTCAGAGCCGAGCTCACAACTCGGTCCCCAGACTCAATTCAGAACCGAGCTCATAAACTTGACCCCCAGACTCGAATCGGAACCGAACTTATTCGGTCCCCAGGTCTGATTCAGATTCGAATATGCCCACTTGGCCCCCAGGTTCATTTTGTGCCCGGGTCGCTCTAGTTCGCTCTCCACAGGTGACCCGCCGGCACCGAAACTGGAACCGAGCTTAATCGCTCGGCCCCCAGGTTCATTTTTTGCCCAGGTCGCTCTAGTTCGCTCCCGACAGGTGACCCGCCAACATCGAAACCTGAGCACGAGTATAAACCACTCGGCCCCAATCCAATGCCCAAGCCACGCCCCACGACCAATCTAATGCCCGAGTCGTACCTCGACCAATCCAATGCCTGAGCCACATCTCGGCTGATCCAATGCCCGAGCCACACCTCGTGGCCAATCTAATGCCCGAGTCATATCTCGGTCCGATCCAATGCCCAAGCCACGCCTCACGACCAATCTAATGCCCGAGTCACATCTCGGCCTGATCCAATGCCCGAGCCACGCCTTGCGACTAATCTAATACCCGAGTCGCACCTCGACCAACCCAACGCCCGAGTCGCATCTCGACCAATCCAATGCTTGAGCCATGCACCTCAGCCTAATCTAGCGTCCAAGCCATGCACCTCGGCCATCCAACACTCGAGTCGAATCTCGGCCAAATCTAGCGTCCAAGCCGCACACCTCGGCCATCCAATGCCCGAGTCGCATCTTGGCCAAACCTAGCATCCGAGCCACGCACATCGCCCATCCAATGCCCGAGCCGTGCATCTCGGCCAATCTAATGCCCGAGCCACGCCTCGCGGCCAATCTAATACTCGAGCCACATCTCGGCCCGATCCAATGCCCGAGCCACGCCTCGCGGCCAATCTAATGCCCTAGTCACATCTCGATCCGATCTAATTCCCGAGCCACGCCTCGCGGCCAATCTAATGCCCGAGTCACATCTCGGCCCGATCCAATGCCCGAGCCACGCCTCCCGGCCAATCTAATGCCTGAGCCACTCCTCGGCCAATCCAATGCCTAAGCCACGTACCTCGGCCTAATCTAGCATCCAAGCCACTCACCTCGACCATCCAATGCTCGAGTCGCATCTCGGCCAAATCTAGCATCTAAGCCACACATCTCGGCCAAACCTAGCGTCCGAGCCACGCACATCGACACGTGGACCTAACCGTGCTAACTCATCAGTCACGATACCTTTGTTAACTCACACCATCTTAAAAGGTATGGGAGTTCATTTCCTTATTTATAATCTCTGGAGCAAAATGCATCATCGTTTGTCCACCTAAATCAACGTGGATCCGTATCCGTTTCTAAACTCTAAATTACTTCATCTTTCTGCAGATGCGTCCACAAGCAGGTGGAGCTGCTCTGTCCCTGTCACTCCTGGATCGTGAAGGTGCAGATGCATCGACCGTTGAGGATGACCACCTTCTCTTCTACAAAGAGGAAGCGTAATGATCACGTCATGGCGTTTGGTCGGAGCCAATAGGAACATCGATTCATCATTTTCCGATAATAAATGTGATCTATAACTTAAGTATGATATACAGTTTAACGGGTTTGATCAAACTATAATGAATTTTGATGATTCAATTTCGATCTTAAAATCTGAAATTAGAATCGAAATTGATGGTTTTAATTTATTTTCGAAATAGTAAAAAAAAGAAAAAAAAACTAAACAATCAAATATCTCTCCTATTGATAAATTTGTTCCTTTCGACTGCTTAATAACAATTAATTGAAGAGATATTTAAAAAAAAAATTAAAAATAAATAGATTATTTTGGTTTGAAATTAGAATGAGAATCAAAACCGTTCCTGATCCAAAATTAAAATTGCCTTATTCAATCATAATTCTAAATTTAATAAAACTAGAATTACTAATTTTGAAATCGTGGTTACTCCATTCACTGTCTCTTTTACCTACAAATTTGTTCTAGATCATTATTACTCCATAATACTTCCTTTTATACTTTATAAAATTATATACATGCCTCTAAAGTTAATGATTTTGACTTTTTTTCTCTATATTAGAAATAATTCTTTTACTATTGACATTTTATTTGATGGCCCTCTCCATTAGTTTTTATTTGAGACAATCATTTTGTTTTCCTATTTGGATAGAAATATCCCCACCTTAAATGATATTAAAATAATTTATAGTCTGATTTTTTCTAATAAAGCGACCCGAGTCAAAAAAATTTTAATTCTTTAATCCACTTTTTCTCCTCCGCCTCCTCTTGTCACTATTTACCTCGCTCGTCTCCTCCTCTGTCTTAGTTTCTCTCTTCACCTTATCTTTTTCTTTGGACTTTGACCCTTTCATAGGGATAATCCTGGTACTCCTCAACTCTCCTCATCACGTAACACCTAAGCAAAAAACCTAAGAATCACCTAATCCCTACAATTGCCAGCGGGAGGTCACGTCGCCTGCCTCGACTTCCCAAAATGAGCTTCCGAGGCTCACTCCTCACCGATCCCGTAGTTGGAAA
Organism: Musa acuminata AAA Group; assembly: GCF_036884655.1. Lineage (NCBI taxonomy): Eukaryota > Viridiplantae > Streptophyta > Magnoliopsida > Zingiberales > Musaceae > Musa > Musa acuminata. The sequence goes on along the minus strand of NC_088353.1, from coordinate 8,490,840 downwards.
AGAGAACCTAACTTCGCATTAATGGTCGACAGCATAGCTCAACTTTATCAGCCTTTCCTTCTAGACGAATGACAAAGGGACCACACCCTATTTGATCGAAAGAAGTAAGGTGTTAAATCTCGGATTTTGATGATAAAATCAATTAATGAGTTTACGATCTAATCTATGCTTTGAGTAACGCAGGACTAACTATAATTAGAAAAGATAAATCAATTAAAGTAGGAGGAATCGGACGTTGGACCGAAATTAACATGTTAGGAGATTGGACGTCGGGCTGGAGGATCGGTTGATGTGCCGACAAAAGGACTTCATGCTGTGAGTTTGAGCATTGGGCCAAAGGATTGGACATTGCGTCAAGGAGATCAGAAGTTACGAGAGTCAATATGCTGATTGGGTAATATATCAAAGGAGAGGACGATGCACCGAAGGATCGGACGAAGCGCTGAAAGAACCAATGACATGCTAGACAAAATGTGATTTGTGCTTTGTAATAATTTATCTAAATCGAGTTAATTTAAGTCTAATTGAGTTGGTATTAAGGTGAAACAATGCCAACTCAATTACGGACCAATTGGGCATAAATCAAGACTAAATTGGGCTTGTTGTTTAGCTCATTCAGTGTCCTGTAGCAAGGTTTGGCGGTGGTACTGCCTAAACACAGTCTTCAAGACTATGTCAGGAGGTGGTATCGCCAAACTAGGCGGTGGTACCGCTAGACTGAGCGATAGTACCGCCCAGTATTAGTGCTACATTTTTGAAGTCATTTTTTTGCGATGGTACTGCCAAGACCCGGGAAATCCAGGATGAGATCTTTTTTTGCTCTATTTTTGAAGTCATTTGAGGTCTATAAATACCCTAGCCATTCCTACGTAGAGAAGCATGAATTTAAGCAAAAGTGGGGGAAAGAATACTTGAGTAAAAATTATAATCTCTCTATATTAGTGAGTCTCTTCCTCATAGAGTTAGAAGGTTTCTAAGGGAGGAGTGAGATCTAAAAGAAATGTGTAAATATTCTCTCTTGAGCTTGTGAATAGGAGAAAAGAGTTGTAAGGGTAGTTGATCTTTACTCATTGAAAGAAGATCGGTAGTGAAAGCTAGTGGTCTCGAGTAAAGAGGAATTAAGAGTGGATGTAGGCCACGGCGATTGAACCACTATAAAATCTGGTTTGCATTTATGTTATGCTTTTCATTTATATTATAAATTGATTACTTACTACTTTCACTACGCTTATTATGCTTTTCTACGTATTTTAAAGTTAACATCTTTCTGATATGGATTTCATCAAATGAAGTTTTTAAATCGATGTAAGTTTTACGAAAATACTAATTCACTGCCCCGCTGCCCCCCCCCCCCCCCCCCCCCCCTCTTAGTGCTATCACAATCCTAATAGTTGGTATCATAGCCACGTTTTTCTCATTTGATTTAACACCTAAGAGAAATGACTTTTATCGAATTTCAAGAGGGTCACTTTATCATTTGTCCTCTTATGTTCAATGGGATAAACTACACATATTAGAAAACTCGAATGAGAGTTTTCTTTCTTTTTATTAATTTTGATTTATGGAACATTGTTGAATAAGGTTTTCAAAAGTCTTCCAAACCAATGAATGAATAGAATGATTTGGAAAAGAAGATATTCTTTTTTAATGCTAAAGCGATAAACACTTTGTTTTGTACTCTAGATAAAATTAAATTTAATCGAGTTTCTATTTACGAAACTATGCACGATATTTGGCACACTCTTAAAATCATACATGAAGGAACTAGTAGAGTTAAAGATATTAAGATAAATATTTTGATGCATGATTTTAAGTTGTTTCTTATGAAACTAAGCGAAACTATTGGAGACATGTACACCCGTTTTATGGATGTTATCAATGATTTAAAAGCTCTTAGCAAATAATTTTCGAATCTTGAACTTGTTAATAAAGTTTTACGATCTCTTTCTAAAAATTGGGATTCGAAAGTAACTACAATATAAGAGGCAAAAAACCTAAACAAGTTTCCACTTGAAGAATTTATCGGGTCTTTGATGACCTACGAAATAACTTGTGTGGCATATGACAAACTTAAGAATAACCTTATAAAGAACATGAAAGATTTTGCACTTAGAACAAAAGAAGATCACTCAAGCGAAAGCTCAAGTGATGATGAACTTAATCTCCTAATAATAAAGTTTAAAAAGTTCTTAAAATAAGAATCTAAAAATAAAATGAACTTAAAAAGAAGAAGCTGCCAAAGAATAAGAAAGCACTCAAAGTGACTTGGGATGAAACAAGTGCATCCGAAGGCGAGGGGCAAATTGATGAAGATGAAGTGGCAAACTTCTCTTTTATGGCTCTCGACGACCAGGTAAATGACTCAACCGAAATGTCGTTACCTTACAATTAATTATTTGATGCATTCAATAATTTGTATGATGAATGTAAATTAGTTAGCAAAAATTATAAAATGCTAAAAAAAGATTATGCCTCTTTCTCTCTAATAATTTAAAAAAAATAAAAAAGGAGCATGATAATTGCATGTTAACTTATTGCACTATATGTAAAGAGTTAGACTTAGTTTAAGAATGAAAATGTATTATAAAATAAATATTAAAAAATTTAAAAATTGGTAGCAAATCATTAAACTTGATTCTTGCCAATAAGGGTCATATACATAGAAAAGTAGGAATCGATTTTGTGAGTAGCCACACTCAACAAAAATCGACTTTATTTATTAAAGGATTCTCACTACATGTTTTCCTTGAAAACAAATGTAATTTTTATGGTAGATATGGTCATTTTACTTTTAAATATTCATTTAAAATGTATGGCTCACATAAGTTAGTTTAGGTTCCTAAAGAAACCTTGAATGACTTAATGTCAAAAGATAAGAATGATAGATCAAACCACGAGGGACCCAAAGCTAAATGGGTACCGAGAACAAACTCACCCTTCTTGTAGACATTTCTAAAATTGAAAGCTAAAAGTAAAAAATAATTTTTTTATTGTGGATGCTCAATGCTTATGATCGGAGATCCAACACACTTCATAAAGCTCACTAGCCGAAACAAAATAATTTTGAAAATACTTTATGTTTGATGAAATCATAATTGATGATTTAATGATTTAATTATGCATTATGATTTGAAGTCATGATGATTTTTGTGATGATTTTCTATTTTTTGATTTTAATCGATGATGTATGGATTTAGCAAAAACATAAGTATGCTTGTATGAAATCAAATCACTTAAATTGAAACAAAAAGGGGAGAATGCATTTTTCTTGAAAATATCTCTAAAGCTTTTCGATTTTTCAATAAGTGATTCTTAGTGATAAATCTATTTTATGAATCTCTTGAACTAAGAAAGTGATTTTGATGATTTTATAAATTAAATTTGAATGAATTCCAATCGAATCCTATACTTTCTTTTGATTTCTATGATTGAGGTATCTTTTATGAGAATCAAAATCTTTTCTATCTTTGATTATTTCTTTTTACCATTTAATAAAAAAGAGACTTATGTGAACAAACTATGACTTTGATAATGGTTTGAAATTGTGCATGTTATACCTTGAAATCTTGAAATTTATCATGCATACCCAAGTAATGATGATTTAAAAATTTATTATTTCGGTATCATGCCCAAAGCGATGATGATGACTTGGCATTTCTTACAAGAAAATTTTATGGATTGAGATTTATTTTTTTTATCCTAATCATGATCTTGATTTCTCGATATTTGATGCTTGAATTTTTTTTTGTTAATCAAGATCTCATATTTGTTCTCCTATATTTCCTTTTGTCATTTACTAAAGAGGAGAATTATCCATATAAATTATGATTTTTCTTGATTTTTCAAAATCTTAACTTGAGAATTTTTTTTATATAAATCAAGATTGATTACTATGATTCTTTCTTTTCACTATTTGACCTGTCCAAATACACCATGATATGTCACTTGACTTCTTGATGTTTACAATTTTTTTTATAACTAACTTTTTTATATCTATGGCTGTATACCTTTTGTCATGATTTGACAATTGATGTAAAGGGAAAAGAATTATAATATTTTATTCTCCCCTTCTATTTGACAATGACAAAGGGGGAGTAAAATTTGCTAGCGTGCATGATATAAAACTTGCTAAAATTGCTAGTTTGCTCATCTAAAAGGAAAAACAAGAAGTGCTATCTTGCACATCTCAAGAGAAGCAAAACTTGCACATCTCAAGAGAGGCAATACTCATGATGCATGTTCTAACTTGCATATCTCAAAAAACTTACTAGCTTGCATATTCTAAAATGATGTAAAATTTGTTATTTACTATCTTGCATTCTTTTTTAAAAACTTGCTAGCTTGAACATCACAAAGAAAAGCAAACATGCTAAACTTACACATTTCTAAAACTTGCTAGCTTGCATGTTCTAAAAAGATGCAAAACTTGCTATCTTACTAGCTTACATAATTAAAAATTATTAATTACACTTCTCCTTTCTGTTGATGACAAAGGAGGAGAAGGTATAATGATAATCATGCAGATTATGCTAAAATGATGATTTGAAATTATGTATGATGATTTGGAATCATCTATGTAATGATGATTTGGAATCGTCCATATAATGATGATTTTATATTTTGAAAATATACATGATGATTTAGTATTATGCATGTAATATTTTAACTTATAATAATGATGCATGCAATGATAAAATATTCATGATTAAAATGGCTTTGATTTGAATTTAAGGTTCATCTCAATTATGATATATTGATAGGGGAAGTTTAGTTAAACTTCGTCATCAATTGGTTATCATCATCACAAAGGGGGAGATTGTTGAATCTCATATTTTGATGATGAAATCAATTGATGAGTTTACAATCTAATCTGTGTTTTGAGTGATGTAAGACTAACTTCGATTAGAAAAGATAAATCAATTAAAGCAAGAAGAATTGGACATTGGGCCGAAGTGAACATGTCAGGAGATTGGACGTTGGGCCGGAGGACCGGTTGACATTCTGACCTGACGTACCTACAGAAGGACTTCGTGCCATGAGTTTGGGCATCGGGCCGAAGGATCAGATATTGCGCCAAGGAGAAAAGAAGTTGCGGGAATCAACATGTCGATTGGACAATACGCCGAAGGAGAGAACGATGCGCCGAAGGATCAAACGAAGTGCCGGAAGAACCAATGATATGTCGAACAATATTTGATTCATGCTTTGTAATAATTTATCTAGATCGAGTTAGTTTAGGTCTAATTGAGTCGATATTGGGGTGAAGCAATACCAACTCAGTTAGGGGCCAATTGAGCCTGAATCAGGGCTGAATTGGGCCTATTGTTTAGCCCATTCAGTGTCCTATAGCAAGGTTTGGTGGGGGTACCACCAAAACACAGTCTTCAAGATTATGTCAAGTGGTGGTATCGCCAGATTGAACGATGGTATCGCTTAGTGTTAGTGCTGCAAACGGTGGTATCACCCAGCACAAGCAGTGGGATCACCAAGACCCGGAAAACCCGGGATAAGATATTTTTTTGGCTCCATTTTTGAAGTCATTTAGGGTCTATAAATACTTTAGCTATTCCTGCTTAGAGAAGCATGAATTTGAGCAAAAGAGGAGAAAATAATACTTGAGTAAAAATTGTAATCTCTCTAGAATAGTGAGTCACTTCCTCCTAGAGTTAGAAGATTTTTAAGGGAGGAGTAAGATCTAAAAGAGAGGTGTAAAGGTTCTCTCTTGAGCCTGTGAAAAGGAGAAAAGAGTTATAAGGGTAGTTGATCTTCACCTGTTGAAATAAGACCGGTAGTGGAAGCTAGTGGCCTCGATTAAAGAGAAATCAGGAGTGGATGTAGGTCACAACGACCGAACCACTATAAAATCTTGTTTGCATTTACTTTATACTTTTTATTTATATTACAAACTAATTACTTATTACTTTCACTATGCTTATTACCCTTTCATATATATTTTTAAGTTAACATCTTTTCGATATGTATTTCATCGAATAAAGTTTTTAAATCAACGTAAATTTTACGAAAGCACTAATTCACCCTCCCCTCTTAGTGCCATCATGGTCCTAACATAAGGAAGATAAACCAGAGGCCTCATCCTGATAGTCCCTAAGCATCATCCTTGGGGGCATACACCGGCATGCTGCCCGTATTAAATGTCTTTGCCACGCAGGATTAGGGAGGCCTTAACGGAGATCCGTTGGCTCCACCTAATGCCTAGTTATAAAAGCCCAGCCTTGGACCAAGCCAGGGCAAGCAAGCAAAGAAATACTCTTTACTCTCTCGTTTATACTCCTGATACTACAATTTCCTCTCTCTTTGTTTTCCTAACTAAAGCATCAGAAAGATTGAGTCGGGACACCTCCAGCATAGGTTTGTTGTATAGGCCATTGGCTTAGCTTGGAGGCATGACTAGGAGGTTACCCAGCTCCCAAACTCTGCTTCACCACTCGAAGACGAAGTCGCTTCCAACAAACTGTCTCTCCCTATCAATTTCTTTGTCATTCTCACAACGCCTACTCTCCATCAATCAGGAGGAGTCATCAGAAGAGACCCGCACTTTTAACAGTGAACCAACTGGGCCGACTCACCCACTAGTTGACAATCTTTTATGTGTTAACACCCCTCCTTCCCATCCCCACCCACACTACCCACCCCCTCGGGCCCCTTCTCCTCTGCCTTATATCATTTCTCCTCCTTTTCTATCTTCTTCTCCTATACTTCCCCTCTATCTCCTCCTAATCTTTCACCTCAATTACCTCCAACTGCTCCACCAATCTCCTCCTCCTTATCCCCTTTCGTCTCCCCCTTCTTTGCTATATCTCATTCCTCCTTCTAATCCGACTTTTTCACCTCCTCCTCTTCATTTGTCTCTTTTATCTCTTTCCTCTTCCTTCTCTTCTACTCCACATCTGTCTTACTCTCTTCGGTTGAATCTCATATTTTGATAATGAAACTAATTGATAAGTATTTATAATTGATCTACATTTTTAATGATGCAGGATGCTTCGATCAGGATGAGACAATTAATGCAGGAAGAATCATGTTGGGCCGGAGAAACATGTCAGAAGATTGGACGTCGAGCCGGAGGATCAGTCGACGTATCGATATAAGGCTTCAGGCCACGGATTCAAGCATCGAGCCAAGAAGAGCAGATATTGTACTAAGAATATCGGAGTTGTAAAGTCAACTGGTCAATTGGGCAATAGGCTACAAGAGAGGATGATACACCGAAGAATTGGATGAAGCATCGAGGGACCAATAACATGTCGGACAACATGATTCATGCTTAGTATTAAGTGTCTAGATCGAAGTATGTTTTTACATGTGTAGGATTAACTACGATAGCAAGGCATAAAGCAAAATGAAGTCCTGGAGTCAAGGACGTGATTTCGTTGGGAGTTCGAGAGTTCATCGAAAGTTCGGACGTTCGTCAGAAGTTCTGTCGAAATTGGCCGAGAAGTCTCGAAACTTGCCAGAGAAGCTCATCGGAACTCGCCAAGAAGATCGTTATGAAGTCCAGGAGCTTACCAGGAGTCCACTGGAACATTGCCGAGAGATCATCGGAAGTTCACCGGAAGATCATTGGAAGCTCGCCGAAAGAAACCAAGACTTACGAACTTGTTTAGCTTAAGTATGTTTTAGATATCATAGTTAGCACGTAATTGGGTTTGAAATTAGGCCAACCCAATTATGGGCCAGTTGGGCCCATGTAAGGACTATGTTGGGCCCAATAAGAGGCCCAAACAATGACCCAAGAAGTGGCACCGTCATGGCATTGCTAGTCATAGGTGCCAAGCAAGCCAATCACGTGAGTGATGGCACGTGTGACTTGATACAGAATCTTTTTGCTTATTATATTTTGGCGTATATCACTTTATAACTATTATATATGTGCATATATATATTGTGATGTCCTTGGATTTGTGCAATGGGAATCGGATCGTGATGAGATCACAATAATGAGATCGATTCACCTTTAAACATATATCCTAAATAATCCCAGTCATAGGTTGCTCGAGAGGGACATCGTGATAACCGGATAGACTGGTGTGCTGTATACCCGTCCATATGATGGATGCAGCTGGTCTCATAGCTGCTCGTGTAGGGACACTAGGGATACAGTACAGGTGCTCATTGGAGAATGAGTTCACTGATTGATCCGCTTACGGAATGCTGGATGGTTGATGATGCCTTATTGTCAGACAGCGATTTCGTAGTCCTAGTGGTGTATCTGGTCCTTAGACTTGAGACACCAAGGATGTCCTGTATGAGTGCTCCACTCTTTGATACTAGACTTATAGGTTTGGCTGTCCCAGATCTAGTACAGTTGGTCATTGGGAGTGGTAGTTGACCTTACGAGGGCTATTGAGTGTCGATAGAGGATCATCTACTCTCGGCGTCATGAGAGGAATATCCCATGTGTTCTTGCTCAGACAAATCCCTGGCCAGGGTCATTTGGGTTGAGAGAGAAAGAGTTCTCCGAGAGAATCCGATTAGAGCGAGACTCGAGTAGAAACCGTATGGGTCTAACAACACCATGCTCGATATACGGTCTCTGAGATATTAGATGGATGAGGGATTATAGGTACACGGTAACTGAGGACAGACAGGTCCAATGGATGGATTCCCCCGTATCGTTTGGGGACTACGGCGTAGTGGCATAGTACTTCCGTAGTCGATGAGTTAAGTGAATTATTACAGAGATAATAATTCACTGAGTTAGAAGGAGTTCTGACAGGTATGACTCACGGCCAGCTCGATATTGGGCCTAGAGGGTCACACACATATGGTAGGCATTGCGATGAGTAGAGGTTCAGATATGAGATATCCGACGGAGCCCTTGTCTTATTAGATGTAGATCCAATACCCACTAGGAGAGGACCCATTAGGGTTTGACAAGGGATCTCTATAAATAGGAGGGATTCAGAGCCTCATAGGCTAGTGCCTTTGCTTGCCTTTCCTATTCTCCAGTTTTGAGGAGTGTCAGAGCAAGCCTGGAGTTTTGAGGAGTGTCGTCGCAACCCTCCTTCACCCTTTTTCACCCTCTCCTAAGGATCTGCAAGGAAACAGGGATATGCGATCTCCCTAGGTAACACAACCTATTCTATACGTAGTTTTTAAGTTTCGCGGATTTTGCGTACAAATCTTCGCACGACGACGAACATCTCTTTGGGAATCGGGGATTTTGTTTTCTTGTTCTTCCGCTGCGCATATGATGTCGCCCACAAGATTTCCCAACAGTGGTATCAGAGCCAGGTTGTTCGTGCGAATAATTGGTTTTGAACTGCGTGTGTTATGTTTAGGAAGAATTTCGACGTCAAAATCATTGACGCAAAAACAAGGGCAGCAACAGTTGCTGCCCTCGATCTGCGTGCGTGCAGCGCAACCGAAGGCGGGCAGCACAGGGGCTGCGTCTGCAGCAGCCGGCCGGCGGCCTGCTTGCAACAGCCTTGCTGCCGGCGGGGCTGGCAGCCCACGGGCAGAGGCGCCGCAGGGCTGTGGCGTCTGCCGCCGCAAGGAAGCAGCGCCTGCCGCCGCTGCTCCCGCGGGCGAAACCCCCCCCCCCCCCCGCACAGGGGCGGCCGCCCGGTGGGACAGCACCGCCTGCGGAGGCAGCGGTGCCCGTGGGGGCTGGCAGCCCACGGGCAGAGGCGCCGCAGGGCTGTGGCGTCTGCCGCCGCAAGGAAGCAGCGCCTGCCGCCGCTGCTCCCGCGGGCGAAACCCCCCCCCCCCCCCCGCACAGGGGCGGCCGCCCGGTGGGACAGCACCGCCTGCGGAGGCAGCGGTGCCCGTGGGGGAGCCCACCTGCAGCAGCAGCGCCGCCAGCGGGCGTGCCGCCTACAGGCGAGGGCAGTGCCCTCGCCCCGCCGCATAGGCCGCCATATGCAGGGTGGCGGCGGCGGCGGCAGCAGCAAAGGATAGTAGGGCATTAGGGTTTTCTGGGAAAAAGACAGTTTTACCCCTCGGAATTTGAGAAATTCCAGTTTATCTTTTGTCCAAATTATGAAAATACCCTTATGAATTGAGAAATTCCCTACATGTCCCTGATTTCAGAAAATATTAATTAATTAAAAGGTTTAGTTGATTATTATTTTTATTATTATCTAGTAGTCCTACATGATAATGATTATTTATACATGTGATGTATGATGTATGTGGACGGATGATCATAGACCGTGTGATGTGTGTAATTGTGATTATTATTATTGAGGTCTGCGAACCTCCATTATATTTCTCGTTTATTGTCGGGCCTGCGTGCCTATGATTAAGTTGTAATCACATGAGGAGGCACAGCGGGAGCGTGGATGCGATAGCGGGACCCACAAGACGGACGATCGTGATGCATGGAGATGCATCAAGATATCGACGGAACCGACGAGGACGAGATGGACGATCACAGGGCATGGAGATGCATTGTTGCACACATAGATCTTGATGTGAGTGATTAGGCCTACTGGCTCGGGCCTAATCATATTAGGTTGTGGTCCATGATCATCTGATGTGATTGCTTATACACATACTAGATATGTATATATATTTGCATGCGATGTAGATATATATTAAATATGTATATGTGTGACATGTCATATTAGGAGACCAAATTATAGAAACATCTCTCGATAATATTAAGTCGGTAAACGTGAGGCAATTAGATTGACCCACGTGGCCTTCCATCGTTATGAGTAGGAACCGATTCCCGGTGTAGGTTGAGTTGGTCGAGTCCCTCGAGACTCACCTATATCGCGATTCGCTATCTTGCTTACGACATAGAGATGTCACCGGTGACCTGAGGGCATGATATGCTTGGTCGAGTCCCTCGAGGGTATATCATCAAATCAGACTCATCTTGTAACGAAGGTGTTGACTTAACCGAGCATCATGGTTGGTCGAGTCCCTCGAGGCCATGGTGATTCGGAGGCCGAACAGGACGGGAATCACAAGGAGTTGTGATCGGCAAGAGTTGTCTACCTTTTAGGCTTAGTGTGATTGGTCGAGTCCCTCGAGGTTACACTAAGACGCTGATTGGATCCTGATCCCCACTAGAAGTCTGCCGGAGACTTCCGTTTCACATGTCGCGTGACTCGTTAGTAAAATAGTTGGAGCATATTAAGATAGAAGTCCATATCTTAATAGTTTATTTCTTGCAAAATCTGCATGTTATTCATTTCTGCTACATCTTTATTTTTAAAAAATATCGCTTTTAAATCCCTTACGTGGCATACTTGATGTTAACTGCCTCACTGGTCCAAATTATACGGATTGGCTCCGTAACTTGAGAATTGTTCTCACAGCGGAGAAAATCGTGTACGTCCTTGATACAGTGATGCCTACGCCCGAAGAAGGGGCAAGCGAGGATGAGATCGCTCGCTACGTGAAGTACATTGATGACTCCACTCTTGCTCAGTGCTATATGTTGGGCTCTATGACTCCAGAGTTACAGAGACAACATGAAAAGATGGATGCCAGATCCATTCTCCTACATGTCCGCAAATTGTTTGAGGAACAGGGAAGGAGTCAACGATATGAAATATCCAAGAGCCTTTTCCGCGCTAGGATGACTGAGGGGACACCGGTTCAGAACCATGTCCTAAAGATGATTGAGTAGATAGAGAAACTCACAGGTCTAGGAATGGTCCTAGAGGATAACTTGTGTGTGGACATTGTGCTTCAGTCCCTACCAGATTCTTTTTCACAGTTCATAATGAATTTTAATATGAACAAGCTTGAGGTGACTCTCCCAGAGCTCCTCAATATGTTGAGGGAGGCAAAGAGTACTATTAAGAAAGAGAAGCCAATTCTCTACACTAGTGAGACCAGAAAGAAAAGGAAAGCAGAAAGGTCCCTTAAGAAGGGAAAGGGCAAGGGCAAACAAGGTAAAGCAAATGTTGCTAAGAAAGACCCAGCAAAGGACAAAGGCCAGTGCTTCCATTGTGGTAAAGATGGGCATTAGAAGAAAAACTGCAAAGAGTACCTTGTAGAAAGGGCGAAACAAAAGCTTGATGAAGCTTCAGGTACATTCATGATCAGTCTCCATTTGTCAGACTCTTATGATAACACATGGGTATTGGATACCGGTAGTGCTTATCATATATGCAATTCGTTGCAGGTTCTGGCAATGCCTAGGAGACTAGAGAGAGGCGAGATGGACCTCAAGATGGGTAATGGAGCAAAAGTTGCTGTATTAGCTGTTGGCGAGGTCGCCCTATATCTGCCTAGTGGAGCTTTTATTGCATTAGATGCATGTTATTTTGTTCCTTCTATTATCAAATATATTATCTCCATTTCATGTTTAACAGTTAGTGGATATAAATTTATTTTTTAGAACAATGGTTGTTCGATATTATTAGATGATAAGATCATCACGAAAGGAACATTGCATAATGGTTTATTTATGTTAGACACCACTCCACATATCATGAATGTAAATGTGTCCAAAAGGAAACGAGATGAGTTGAACAGTGCATACCTGTGGCATTGTAGGCTAGGTCACATCCATGAAAGAAGGATTCAAAAGTTGCTAAATGATGGATATCTAGATCCATTCGACTATGTGTCATATGCAACTTGTGAGCCTTGCATTCGTGGAAAACTGACCAAATCTCCATTTAGTAGAACTAGAGAGAGAGCCAATGAGTTGTTGGAACTCATACATAGTGATGTATGTGGACCCATGTCAACTCATGCCATTGGAGGTTACTCCTACTTCATTACATTTACTGATGATTTCTCAAGGTATGAATATGTGTACTTAATGAAGTACAAGTCCGAGGCCTTTGAGAAATTCAGAGAGTATAAGAGTGAGGTGGAGAACCAGACTGGAAAGAGTATAAAAACTCTTCGATCAGATCGAGGAGGTGAATACTTAAGTACAGAGTTTACTCAGTTCCTCAAGGACCATGGGATATTATCCCAATGGACACCTCCTTATACACCTCAGCTCAATGGTGTCTCTGAAAGGAGAAATCGTACATTATTAGATATGGTACGGTCCATGATGAGTTTCGCTGACCTACCCATCTCATTCTGGGGATATGCCCTAGAAACCGCAGCTTACCTTCTGAACAGAGTTCCAACTAAGTCGGTAGTGTCTACACCATATGAGATATGGAAAGGGAAGAAGCCTGATCTTAAGGTTGTTAAGATTTGGGGCTGCCCTGCCCATGTTAGAAGACACAACCCCGATAAGTTAGAATCAAGGACAAAGCGATGCAAATTTGTGGGATACCCCAAGGAAACTTGTGGGTATTATTTCTATCATCTCGAGGACCAAAAGGTCTTTGTAGCTAAGAGAGCAGTGTTCCTTGAGAAGGAACACATTCTTGACGGAGACAGTGGGAGAATGATAGAATTGAGCGAGGTTGGAGAACCAAGCTCAAGCACCACTCTACAGCCCGAGTCTGTTCAGGTACCTAATACACAAGTATCAACTTTACGCAGGTCTGATAGAGTATCCCATCCTCCTAAGAGATATGTGGGACATATTAGAGTAGAGGATGTAGAGGATATTGATCCTCAGACCTACGAGGAGGCTATTATGAGTATAGACTCCGAGAAGTGGAAAGAAGCCATGAATTTTGAGATGGATTCTATGTACTCCAATAAGGTTTGGAACCTAGTTGATGCGCCCGAAGGTATTGTACCCATCGGTTGCAACTGGATCTTTAAGAAAAAAATCGGAGTAGATGGAAAGGTAGAGACCTATAAAGCAAGGCTAGTGGCTAAGGGGTATCGTCAAAGGCAAGGTGTTGACTACGACGAAACTTTCTCACCCGTAGCAATGCTAAAATCCATCAGAATTCTATTGGCTATTACAACACACTATGATTATGAGATCTGGCAGATGGATGTGAAAACCGCATTCCTCAACGGGAACCTCGAGGAGGAGGTGTATATGATGCAACCTGAGGGATTCGTGTCCAAGAACTGCCCAGATAAGGTGTGTAGGTTGCTTAGATCTATTTATGGACTAAAGCAAGCATCCCGAAGTTGGAACATAAGATTTGATGAGGCAATCAGATCTTATGACTTCGTTAAGAACGAAGATAAGCCTTGTGTATACAGAAAGGTAAGTGAGAGCGCTATCAACTTTTTGGTGTTATATGTGGATGACATCCTCATCATTGGGAATGATGTAGGAATGCTATCCATAGTAAAGGCTTGGTTATCTAGACACTTCTCCATGAAAGACTTAGGGGAAGCATCCTATATTTTGGGGATTAGAATCTATAGAGATAGATCCAAGAGGATGCTTGGCTTGTCCCAGTCCAGGTACATAGAAACCATTGTCAAAAGGTTTGGCATGGAAAATTCCAAGAGAGGTCTCATACCGATGAGACATGGGATATCGCTTTCTACGAGTATGTCCCCAAAGACTCCAGAAGAAAGGGCGAACATGGATATGATACCTTATGCCTCAGCAATAGGGTCGATCATGTATGCCATGCTATGTACTAGGCCTGATATAGCGCATGCTCTGAGTGTCACGAGCAGGTATCAGGCGGATCCAGGCTTGGAGCACTGGAAAGCAGTAAAGTGTATCCTTAAGTACTTGAGAAGGACTAAGGATCTTTTACTAGTATATGGAGGTAATAGCCTTAAGGTTGAAGGCTACACTGACTCAATTTTTCAGTCTGATGTCGATGATAGCAAGTCGAATTCAGGGTATGTGTACACCTTGAATGGAGGAGCAGTGTGCTGGAAGAGTTCCAAGCAAGATACCACTGCTGACTCGACCATAGAGGCGGAGTACATTGCTGCATCAGATGCAGCAAAAGAGGGAGTCTGGGTGAAGATGTTCATCACAGATTTGGGAGTCGTTCCGAATACCGAGAAGTCGACTTCCTTATATTGCGACAACTATGGGGCGATTACTCAAATAAGGGAACCCGAGTCTCATCAGAAGTGTTCTAAGGAGGTTCCAGCTTATCAGAGAGATCGTAACCCGAGGAGATGTAGCAGTGGAAAGAGTTTCATCCGAAGATAACATTGCAGATCCACTGACAAAGCCATTGTCTCATTTTGTCTTTGAGCGTCACAGGGGTCTGATGGGGATCAGACACCTATGTGATTGGCTTTAGGTCAAGTGGGAGATTGCTAGTCATAGGTGCCCAGCAAGCCAATCACGTGAGTGATGGTACATGTGACTTGATACAGAATCTTTTTACTTATTATATTTTGGCGTATATCACTTTATAACTATAGCATAAATGCATATATATATTGTGATGTCCTTGGATTTGTGCAATGGGAATCGGATCGTGATGAGATCACGATAATGAGATCAATTCACCTTTAAATACATATCCTAAATAATCCCGGTCATAGGTTACTCGAGAGGGACATCGTGATAACCGGACAGACTAGTGTGCTGTATACCCGTCCATATGATGGATGCAGCTGGTCTCATAGCTGCTCGTGTAGGGACACTAGGGATACAATACAGGTGCTCATTGGAGAATGAGTTCACTGATTGATCCGCTTAAGGAATGCTGGATGGTTGATGATGCCTTTGTTGAAACTCGTATTTTGATGATGAAACTACTTGATATATGATTTAATCTGCATTTTGAGTGACGCAGGATGCTTCGATCAGGATGAGATAATTAAAGCAGGAAAATCATGTTGTGCCGAACGAACATGTCAGAAGATTGGACGTCGGGCCGGTGGATCGGTCGACATATCGACAGAAGGCTTCGGGTCGTGGACTCGGGCATCGGGCCAAGAAGAGCGGGTATTGTGCCAAGGATATCAGAGTTGCGGAGTCAACTGACCGATTGGGCAATAGGCTGCAGGAGAGGACGATGCGCCGAAGAATCGGACGAAGCGTCGAGGGACCAATGACATGCCGGACAGCTTGGTTAAATTGCTTAGGATTAATTGTCTCGATCGAAGTTTTGTTTTAAGTGTGCAGGATTAACTACGATGAAAGTTAGACAAGCAGCAGGAGTTACGCCGGAGTCAAGATCATGATCACGTTGGGAGTTCGAGAGTTCGACGGAAGTTCGGACAGTCGTCGGAGGTTCTGCGAGAACAGATCCGAGAAGTCCAGAAGCTTGCCAAGCGAAGCTCGTCGGAACTCGCCAAGTGGATCGTCGCAAAGTCCAGGAGTTTGTCGGAAGTCCGCAGAAGAATCACCGAGGGTTCATCGGATGATCGACGGAAGTTCGCCGGAAACTCGCCGGAAGAAGCGATTGATGCATCGGAGCAAAGATGCAGAAATTGTCTTATATTTAATCGTAGTTAGCACGTTGATTAAGTTGGAAAATGGGAGGTGATCCCATTAGCTTAATCTTGGGGCAATTGGGCCCCTGAAAAGATTGAAATTGGGCCGAATGGATGTTGGGAAATCATAGGGGGGGCGACATCATATGCGCAGCGGAAGAACAAGAAAACAAAAATCCCCGATTCCCAAAAAGATGTTCATCGTCGTGCGAAGATTGGTGCGCAAAATCCGTAAAAACACAAAACTGCGTATAGAGATTGTGTTACCTAGGGAGATCGTATATCCCTGTTTCCTTGCAGATCCTTAGGAGAGGGTGAAGGAGGTCAAGCGTCCTCCTCTCTAGCGGTGATCCACACAGCAGGGTTGCGACGACGCTCCTCAAAACTTCAGGCCTACTCTAAGGTGGAGAGGGAGAGGAGAATAGGAAGGGCAAGCAAAGACTCTAGCCAATGAGGCTGTGAATCCCTCCTATTTATAGAGATCCCGTGTCAAAACCCTAATGGGTCCTTCCCTAGTGGGTATTGGATCTGCATCCAATAAGACAAGGGCTCCGTCGGATATCTCATATCCGAACCTCTACTCATCGCAATGCCTACCATATGTGTGTGACCCTCTAGGCCCAATATCGAGCTGGCCGTGAGTCATACTTGTCAGAACTCCTTCTAACTCAGTGAATTATTATCTCTGTAATAATTCACTCGACTCATCGACTACGGAAGTACTAGGCCACTACGTCGTAGTCCCCAGACGATACAGGGGAATCCAATCCATTGGACCTGTCTGTTCTCAGTTACCATGTACCTATAGTCCCTCATCCATCTAATATCCCAGAGACCGTATATCGAGCATGGTGCTGTCAGACCCATACGGTTTCTACTCGAGTCTCGCTCTAATCGGATTCTCCCGGAGAACTCTTTCTCTCTCAACCCGAATGACCCTGGCCAGGGATTTGTCTAAGCAAGAACACATGGGATATTCCTCTCATGATACCGAGAGTGGATGATCCTCTATCGACACTCAATAGCCCTCGTAAGGTCGACTACCACTCCCAATGACCAGCTGTACTAGATCTGGGAACAGCCAAACCTATAAGTCTGGTATCAAAGAGTGGAGCACTCATACAGGACATCCTTGGTGTCTCAAGTCTAAGAACCAGATACACCACTAGGACTACGGAATCGTTGTCTGACAATAAGGCATCATCAACCATCCAGCATTCCGTAAGCGGATCAATCAGTGAACTCATTCTCCAATGAGCACCTGTACTGTATCCCTAGTGTCCCTACACGAGCAGCTATGAGACCAGCTGCATCCATCATATGGACGGGTATACAGCACACCAGTCTATCCGGTTATCACGATGTCCCTCTCGAGTAACCTATGACCGGGATTATTTAGGATATGTGTTTAAAGGTGAATCGATCTCATTATCGTGATCTCATCACGATCCGATTCCCATTGCACAAATCCAAGGACATCACAATATATATGCATTTATGCAATAGTTATAAAGTGATATACGCCAAAATATAATAAGCAAAAAGATTCTGTATCAAGTCACACGTGCCATCACTCACGTGATTGGCTTGCTGGGCACTTATGACTAGCAATCTCCCACTTGACCTAAAGCCAATCACCTATGTGTCTGATCCCCATCAGACCCCTGTGACGCTCAAAGACAATCTGAGACAATGGCTTTGTTAGTGGATCTGCAATGTTATCTTCGGATGGAACTCTTTCCACTACTACATCTCCTCGGGTTACAATCTCTCTTATAAGCTGAAACCTCCTCAGAACACTTCTGATAAGACCCGGGTTCCCTTATTTGAGTAATCGCCCCATAGTTGTCGCAATATAAGGAAGTCGACTTGTCGCTATCTGTATCGACTCCCAAATCTGTGATGAACTTCTTCACCCAAACTCCCTCCTTTGCTGCATCTAATGCAGCAATGTACTCCGCCTCTGTGGTCGAGTCAGTAGTGGTATCTTGCTGGAACTCTTCCAGCACACTGCTCCTCCATTCAAGGTGTACACATACCTTGAATTCAACTTGCTATCATCGACATCAGACTGAAAACTTGAGTCAGTGTAGCCTTCAACCTTAAGGCTATTACCTCCATATACTAGTAAAAGATCCTTAGTCCTTCTCAAGTACTTAAGGATACACTTTACTGCTTTCCAGTGCTCCAAGCCTGGATCCGCCTGATACCTGCTCGTGACACTCAGAGCATGCGCTATATCAGGCCTAGTACATAGCATGGCATACATGATAGACCCTATTGCTGAGGCATAAGGTATCATATCCATGTTCGCCCTTTGGAATTTTCCATACCAAACCTTTTGACAATGGTTTCTATGTACCTGGACTGGGACAAGCCAAGCATCCTCTTGGATCTATCTCTATAGATTCTAATCCCCAAGATATAGGATGCTTCCCCTAAGTCCTTTATGGAGAAGTGTCTAGATAACCAAGCCTTTACTGTGGATAGCATTCCTATGTCATTCCCAATGATGAGGATGTCATCCACATATAACACCAAAAAGCTAATAGCGCTCCCACTTACCTTTCTGTATACACAAGGCTCATCTTCGTTCTTAACGAAGTCATAAGATCTGATTGACTCATCAAATCTTATGTTCCAACTTCGGGAAGCTTGCTTTAGTCCATAAATGGATTTAAGCAACCTACACACTTTATCTGGGCAGTTCTTGGACACGAATCCCTCAGGTTGCATCATATACACCTCCTCCTCGAGGTTCCCATTGAGGAATGCGGTTTTCACATCCATCTGTCAGATCTCATAATCATAGTGTGCTGCAATAGCCAATAGAATTCTGATGGATTTTAGCATTGCTACGGGTGAGAAGGTTTCGTCGTAGTCAACACCTTGCCTTTGACGATACCCCTTAGCCACTAGCCTTGCTTTATAGGTCTCTACCTTTCCATCTACTCCGATCTTTTTCTTAAAGATCCACTTGCAACCGATGGGTACAATACCTTCGGGTGCATCAACTAGGTTCCAAACCTTATTGGAGTACATAGAATCCATCTCAGAATTCATGGCTTCTTTCCACTTCCCGGAGTCTATACTCATAATAGCCTCCTCGTAGGTCTGAGGATCAATATCCTCTACATCCTCTGCTCTAATATGTCCCACATATCTCTCAGGAGGATGGGATACTCTATCAGACCTGCGTAAAATTGAAACTTGTGTATTAGATACCTGAACAGACTCGGGCTGTAGAGTGGTGCTTGAGCTTGGTTCTCCAACCTCGCTCAATTCTATCATTCTCCCACTGTCTCCGTCAAGAATGTGTTCCTTCTCAAGGAACACTGCTCTCTTAGCTACAAAGACCTTTTGGTCCTCGAGATGATAGAAGTAATACCCACAAGTTTCCTTGGGGTATCCCACAAATTTACGTCGCCCTGTCCTTGATTCTAACTTATCGGGGTTGTGTCTTTTAACATGGGCAGAGCAGCCCCAAATCTTAACAAACTTAAGATCAGGCTTCTTCCCTTTCCATATCTCATATGGTGTAGACACCACCGACTTAGTTGGAACTCTGTTCAGAAGGTAAGTTACGGTTTCTAGGGCATATCCCCAGAATGAGATGGGTAGGTCAGCGAAACTCATCATGGACCGTACCATATCTAATAATGTACGATTTCTCCTTTCAGAGACACCATTGAGCTGAGGTGTATAAGGAGGTGTCCATTGGGATAATATCCCATGGTCCTTGAGGAAGTGAGTAAACTCTGTACTTAAGTACTCACCTCCTCGATCTGATCGAAGAGTTTTGATACTCTTTCCAGTCTGGTTCTCCACCTCATTCTTATACTCTCTGAATTTCTCAAAGGCCTCGAACTTGTACTTCATTAAGTACACATATCCATACCTTGAGAAATCATCAGTAAATGTAATGAAGTAGGAGTAACCTCCAATGGCATGAGTTGACATGGGTCCACATACATCACTATGTATCAGTTCCAACAACTCAGTGGCTCTCTCTCCAGTTCCACTAAATGGAGAGTTGGTCAGTTTTCCACGAATGCAAGGCTCACAAGTTGCATATGACACATAGTCGAATGGATCTAGATATCCATCATTTAGCAACTTTTGAATCCTTCTTTCATGGATGTGACCTAGCCTACAATGCCACAGGTATGCACTGTTTAACTCATCTCGTTTCCTTTTGGACACATTTATATTCATGATATGTGGAGTGGTGTCTAACATAAATAAACCATTATGCAATGTTCCTTTCGTGATGATCTTATCATGTAATAATATCGAACAACCATTGTTCTCAAAAACAAATTTATATCCATTAACTGTTAAACATGAAATGGAGATAATGTTTTTGATAATAGAAGGAACAAAATAACATGCATCTAATGCAATAAAAGCTCCACTAGGCAGATGTAGGGCGACCTCGCCAACAGCTAATACAGCAACTTTTGCTCCATTACCCATCTTGAGGTCCATCTCGCCTCTCTCTAGTCTCCTAGGCCTTGCCAGAACCTGCAACGAATTGCATATATGATAAGCACTACCGGTATCTAATACCCATGTGTTATCATAAGAGTCTGACAAATGGAGACTGATCATGAATGTACCTGAAGCTTCATCAAGCTTTTGTTTCGCCCTTTCTGCAAGGTACTCTTTGCAGTTTCTCTTCCAGTGCCCATCTTTACCACAGTGGAAGCACTGGCCTTTGTCCTTTGTTGGGTCTTTCTTAGCAACCTTTGCTTTACCTTGTTTGCCCTTGCCCTTTCCCTTCTTAAGGGACCTTTCTGCTTTCCTTTTCTTTCTGGTCTCACCAGTGTAGAGAACTGGCTTCTCTTTCTTAATAGTACTCTCTGCCTCCCTCAACATATTGAGGAGCTCTGGGAGAGTCACCTCAAGTTTGTTCATATTAAAATTCATTATGAACTGTGAAAAGGAATCTGGTAGGGACTGAAGCACAATGTCCACACACAAGTTATCCTCTAGGACCATTCCTAGACCTGTGAGTTTCTCTATCCACTCAATCATCTTTAGGACATGGTTCTGAACCGGTGTCCCCTCAGTCATCCTAGCGCGGAAAAGGCTCTTGGATATCTCATATCGTTGAGTCCTTCCCTGTTCCTCAAACAATTTACGGACATGTAGGAGAATGGATCTGGCATCCATCTTTTCATGTTGTCTCTGTAACTCTGGAGTCATAGAGCCCAACATATAGCACTGAGCAAGAGTGGAGTCATCAATGTACTTCACGTAGCGAGCGATCTCATCCTCGCTTGCCCCTTCTTCGGGCGTAGGCATCACTGTATCAAGGACGTACATGATTTTCTCCGCTGTGAGAACAATTCTCAAGTTACAGAGCCAATCCGTATAATTTGGACCAGTGAGGCGGTTGACATCAAGTATGCCACGTAAGGGATTTGAAAGCGACATTTTCTGAAAATAAAGATGTAGCAAAAATGAATAACATGCAGATTTTGCAAGAAATAAACTATCAAGATATGGACTTCTATCTTAATATGCTCCCACTATTTTACTAACGAGTCACGCGACACCCTCAGCACGTGAAACGGAAGTCTCCGGCAGACTTCTAGTGGGGATCAGGATCCAATCAGCGTCTTAGTGTAACCTCGAGGGACTCGACCAATCACACTAAGCCTAAAAGGTAGACAACTCTTGCCGATCACAACTCCTTGTGATTCCCGTCCTGTTCGGCCTCCGAATCACCATGGCCTCGAGGGACTCGACCAACCATGATGCTCGGTTAAGTCAACACCTTCGTTACAAGATGAGTCTGATTTGATGATATACCCTCGAGGGACTCGACCAAGCATATCATGCCCTCAGGTCACCGGTGACATCTCTATGTCGTAAGCAAGATAGCGAATCGCGATATAGGTGAGTCTCGAGGGACTCGACCAACTCAACCTACACCGGGATTCGGTTCCTACTCATAACGATGGAAGGCCACGTGGGTCAATCTAATTGCCTCACGTTTACCGACTTAATATTATCGAGAGATGTTTCTATGATTTGGTCTCCTAATATGACATGTCACACATATGCATATTTAATATATATCTACATCGCATGCAAATATATATACATATCTAGTATGTGTATAAGCAATCACACCAGATGATCATGGACCACAACCTAATATGATTAGGCCCGAGCCAGTAGGCCTAATCACTCACATCAAGATCTATGTGTGCAACGATGCATCTCCATGCCTTGTGATCGTCCATCTCGTCCTCGTCGGTTCCGTCGACATCTTGATGCATCTCCATGCATCACGATCGTCCGTCTCGTGGGTCCCGCTATGGCATCCACGCTCCCGCTGCGCCTCCTCATGTGATTACAACTTAATCATAGGCACGCAGGCCCGACAATAAACGAGAAATATAATGGAGGTTCGCAGACCTCAATAATAATAATCACAAGTACACACATCACACGGTCCATGATCATCCGTCCACACATCATACATCACATGTATAAATAATCATCATCATGTAGGACTACTAGATAATAATAAAAATAATAATCAACTAAACCTTTTAATTAATTAATATTTTCTGAAATCAGGGATATATAGGGAATTTCTCAATTCCTAAGGGTATTTTCGTAATTTGGACAAAAGACAGAAACTGGAATTTCTCAAATTCCGAGGGGCAAAACTGTCTTTTGCCCAGAAAACCCTAATACCCTTTGCCCTTTTTTCTGCTGCCGCCGCCGCCACCCTGCCGGCGGCGGCCTGTGCGGCAAGGGGCGGGGCGCTGCCCTCGCCTGCGGGCGGCACGCCCGCTGGCCCCCGCGGGCGTCGCCGCCTCCGCGGGCAGTTCTGCCGGCGAGGCAGCGCCCGCAGGCGGTGCTGCCTCGCTAGCGGCCGCCCCTGCGGGGTTTTTGCCCGTGGGAGCAGCGGCCACAGGCGCCGCTGCCCTGCGGTGCCTCAGCATGCGCTGCTGCCCCGCGGCGCCTCTACCCGCGGGCTCAGCGGCCGCAGGCGCCTCTACCCGCGGGCTGCCAGCCCCGCCGGCAGCAAGCCTGCTGCAAGCAGGCCGCCGGCCGGCTGCTGCAGACACAGCGCTTGCGCATGCGCCGGCGCTGTGCTGCCTGGCTGCGACTGCGGCTGCCGCTGCAGGTGGCTGCAGGCATGCAGATCGAGGGCAGCAACTGTTGCTGCCCTTCCTCGCTTTTGCGTCAACGATTTTGACGTCAATATTCTTCCTAAACACAATACACGCAGTTCAAAACCAATCATTCGCACGAACAACCTGGCTCTGATACCACTGTTGGGAAATCATAGGGGGGGCGACATCATATGCGCAGCGGAAGAACAAGAAAACAAAAATCCCCGATTCCCAAAAAGATGTTCATCGTCGTGCGAAGATTGGTGCGCAAAATCCGCAAAAACACAAAACTGCGTATAGAGATTGTGTTACCTAGGGAGATCGTATATCCCTGTTTCCTTGCAGATCCTTAGGAGAGGGTGAAGGAGGTCAAGCGTCCTCCTCTCTAGCGGTGATCCACACAGCAGGGTTGCGACGACGCTCCTCAAAACTTCAGGCCTACTCTGAGGTGGAGAGGGAGAGGAGAATAGGAAGGGCAAGCAAAGACTCTAGCCAATGAGGCTGTGAATCCCTCCTATTTATAGAGATCCCGTGTCAAAACCCTAATGGGTCCTTCCCTAGTGGGTATTGGATCTGCATCCAATAAGACAAGGGCTCCGTCGGATATCTCATATCCGAACCTCTACTCATCGCAATGCCTACCATATGTGTGTGACCCTCTAGGCCCAATATCGAGCTGGCCGTGAGTCATACCTGTCAGAACTCCTTCTAACTCAGTGAATTATTATCTCTGTAATAATTCACTCGACTCATCGACTACGGAAGTACTAGGCCACTACGTCGTAGTCCCCAGACGATACAGGGGAATCCAATCCATTGGACCTGTCTGTCCTCAGTTACCATGTACCTATAGTCCCTCATCCATCTAATATCCCAGAGACCGTATATCGAGCATGGTGCTGTCAGACCCATACGGTTTCTACTCGAGTCTCGCTCTAATCGGATTCTCCCGGAGAACTCTTTCTCTCTCAACCCGAATGACCCTGGCCAGGGATTTGTCTGAGCAAGAACACATGGGATATTCCTCTCATGATACCGAGAGTGGATGATCCTCTATCGACACTCAATAGCCCTCGTAAGGTCGACTACCACTCCCAATGACCAGCTGTACTAGATCTGGGAACAGCCAAACCTATAAGTCTGGTATCAAAGAGTGGAGCACTCATACAGGACATCCTTGGTGTCTCAAGTCTAAGAACCAGATACACCACTAGGACTACGGAATCGTTGTCTGACAATAAGGCATCATCAACCATCCAGCATTCCGTAAGCGGATCAATCAGTGAACTCATTCTCCAATGAGCACCTGTACTGTATCCCTAGTGTCCCTACACGAGCAGCTATGAGACCAGCTGCATCCATCATATGGACGGGTATACAGCACACCAGTCTATCCGGTTATCACGATGTCCCTCTCGAGTAACCTATGACCGGGATTATTTAGGATATGTGTTTAAAGGTGAATCGATCTCATTATCGTGATCTCATCACGATCTGATTCCCATTGCACAAATCCAAGGACATCACAATATATATGCATTTATGCAATAGTTATAAAGTGATATACGCCAAAATATAATAAGCAAAAAGATTCTGTATCAAGTCACACGTGCCATCACTCACGTGATTGGCTTGCTGGGCACTTATGACTAGCAATGGAGCTAACCATTCGGACCCTGATTGCACCAGGAGATGGCACCGCCTGGGCTAAGTCTCCCAGTGAGACTGGGCGGTGCAACCGCCCCAGCCAGGAGGTGCAACCGCCTGAGCTCAGTCTTCCAGCTAGACTGGGCGGTGCAACCTCCCTGACAGAGAGGTAGCACCGCTTGAGCTCGGTCTTTGAGCTCTGGCAGAGAGGTGCAACCGCCTCAGTCAAGAGGTGGCACCGCCTGGGGCTCAGTCTCCGAGCCAGACTCAGGCGGTGCAACCGCCCCTGACAGAGAGGTGCAACCGCCTGGGCTCAATCTCCGAGCTCTGCCAGGCGGTGCAACCTCTCCAGTCAGGAGGTGCAACCGCCTGATCCCGGAATTCCGGGATTTGATCGTTTTGAGCTCCAAATTTGAATTGGGTTGGGGCCTATAAATACCCCACCCATTCAACACAGAAAGAGCAAGAAATAGACACCGAAATCTTGATCTTTTCTGTGATTCTTAGAGCTCAAAATTGTGGTTAAGGCCTAAAGTTCTCCTCCCTCTGTTCTTCAAATTTTGAGTTGTAAAGAGAGGAGAGAAAGGTTCTGTAAGGGTTGTCTCCTGAGACCATCAAAAGGAGTGAAACTGTAAAAGGGCAGTTGGCCTTCGCCCATTGAAGGAAGGCAGCTAGTTGACGTCGGTGACCTCGTCGGAGGAGGAAGCCAAAAGTGGAGTAGGTCAAGACTGACCGAACCACTCTAAATCTCTGGTTTGCTTTTATTTCGAGTACCTTATCATTACTGCAAACCTCCTACATAACTACTGCTCTCTGCGCCTTTACGAACAAGTTCTAAGTGCTGATCTTTTCGAATCTGCATTCAGACGTAAATCTGTGTTTTTCGTACGATCAGCTTACGTTTGTGTTTTGATTCTACAAAACTGTCTTCTGCGCTTTTTATGAACTAGCTTCTATGTTTAAATCTCTTTGAAACTGTTTTAGACGCAAACTACGTTTAGACGTAAAATTGCGTTTAGACGCAAACTGCGTTTAGTCGTAAAACTGCGTTTAAACGTAAACTGCGCAAACTGTGTTTAAACATAAAACTATGTTTTAGACGTAAACTACTTTTAGACGCAAACTGCGTTTAGACGTAAAACTACGTTTAGACGTAAACTGAGTTTAGACGCAAAACTACGTTTAGACGTAAAATTATGTTTAGACGCAAAATTGCGTTTAGACGCAAACTATATTTAGACGCAAACTCAGTTTAGACGTAAACTGTGCTTAGACGTAAACTGCGCTTAATCTTAAGTAATCTTAGAATCGGCTTTTACATCAAAATTGTTTTTATCGGACGAACGCAGCTTTCATTTTTTAAATCGCTGAAAGATTTCCGCTGCACTAATTCACCCCCCCCTCTTAGTGCTCTCGATCCTAACAATTGGTATCAGAGCGGGGTATTTCTCATTTCGGATTTACACCCGAGAGAAATGGCTCTTCAAGAGGGCTTTTCGGTCTTTCCTCCACCGTTGTTTAACGGATTGGACTACACTTATTGGAAAACTCGAATGAGAGTTTTCTTGATTTCTACGAATTTAGATTTATGGAATATCATTGAAAATAGTTTTCAACTTCCCTCTAAACCGATGAACGAATGGTTGGATTTGGAAAAGAAGTATTTTTCTTTAAACGCAAAGGCTATGAATGCCTTATTTTGCGCTTTGGACAAAAATGAGTTCAATCGGATTTCTACGTGCGAAACGGCTTTTGACATTTGGCGAACACTTGAAATCACACACGAGGGAACTAGTAGAGTCAAAGACTCGAAAGTTAACTTTTTATTGCATGATTTTGAGCTTTTCCAAATGCAACCAAGCGAGACTATAGGCGACATGTACACCCGTTTCACGGATGTCGTCAATAGTTTAAGAGCTCTTGGAAAATGTTTTTCGGATTTTGAACTCGTAAACAAGATTTTGCGTTCTCTTTCTAAAAAGTGGGATTCAAAAGTAACTGCAATACAAGAAGCTAAAAACCTAAACAACTTACCACTTGAAGAACTAATTGGTTCATTGATGACATATGAAATGGTGCACAATGCACATGATGAACATGTTGAACTATGGACAAATCAATGCCACTTGAGCGATGACTCAAGTGATGAGGACAATGATGAACAAACCAACCTTCCAAAGAACAGGAAGGATTTGGGACATAGAACATTTGAAGACCACTCGAGCATAAGCTCAAGTGATGAACTTAAACTGCAAATGAAACGAAAATTAAAAAGCAAAAAGAATGGAACTACTTGCTTTAAACACAAGAAGAAGAACAAAAATTGGGATGAATCGAGCTCCTCTGAAGACGAGAAAGTCAACAAAAGCGAGGCGGCAAACTACGCCTTACCAGCCTATGACATTGAGGTAATTAAAATGCCTTTGGTTTATTTTAAAATTACTTGATGCTTTCATGATATATTTTCTTTTTTAGTTTAGAATTAATTTTCTTGAAAATTACATGTTTAAAAATAAAAATACAAAAATTATGATCATGCTGATAATTTCGAAAATGATAATATTGCATGATAAACAAACAAAATGATTTTGATCATAAGTAATAATGTGTATCATGTTTGATTAGCATTGTTGAATAAAATCACGTTTGATTTAAAGTAATGCATAAAGATGTAATATTAAATGGTTATTAACAATTTTATCCATGAGATTTTAAGTTATCCATGATCATGAGCTTGTTTGATCTTCTTGATTTAATTTCAAGATCTATAGCAAAAATCATGTTTGAATATATGAAAGTGTAAATTTCATTTTCGGATTCACTTAACAATTGGTATCCTAACAATCAGATTTTCTCATACACTTATGAAAAATATTTTTCTAAAATGGATTTGATGAAATGATTCCTGCTTATAAATTCCATCTTGAAATATGAATGATAGTGTTTTTGCTTGCAAAGATTTGTTTCACATTCATATCTCCTATGATTCATGTGCAGAAAAAGAATTTATAAATCATAATACAATGAGATTTCTTATGCAAAAATAAAGTGCTTTTGTGATTCTTTGCTAAAGAGAATAATCATAATCATGATCTTGATAATTATAACATGAAGCTCTTTATAAATCAAGATCGTTCATTATGCTCCCTACATTTATCAAAAATGAGTTCTTCAAATGAAATGCAATTCAATGAAGTGTCATATTGATATCTTGAAACTTGGAATATTTTAAAATGAGATCTTGATAAGAATGTTTCGAGTTGCTCTTTGTACTATATCTTTTCGAATGAATCATGAGCCTTGATATCATATATTTCATAATACAAGATTTCTTTGCCTTATGTCTTGAACTTTCATGCTTATCTTAATTTGGCATATAAAGACTAAGGCATGCTTAGATGAAAAAGAATCTCTTAAAAAATGCTTTTCCCATCTGATTGAGATTAATGATTTCATGATATTTTGTGAATCTCGAAATTAATTTTAATGACTTGATTATGAATTTCAAGTTAATGATTTGATTTGAATAAGTTTTATCTAAATCATAATCTTGATCTTGCAAAATTGAAGTCACAAATAATATCTTGTGGTATTCATGAATTGATACTCACAATATAAAAGCATTGATATTCATGACTTAAATTGGATTGAAACATTGTATGCTTAAATTAATCATTCTCCTATATTTCAAAAATTCCTTAAATGCCTTATGTGATGATTGAAAACTAACTTGCTTTATGATGAATCACAAATCATGACTTGATCTATGATGTAAATGCCTTGAAATGATTGAAATATTTAACACTTTTATGCTCTTCCCCCTACTTTCTTCTTGTTTTCAATGATAAAATAGGGAGAAGTTTTGATCATGCATGGTAGGATATAATTTGACAAAATTGATACCATGATGATATGAAACATTTATGATGTGCAATTATGCATGCAATACTTGTGTTTTCTAATTATGATGTGATGTATTGCATATGATGTAAATCATGATTTAAAATGCTATGAGTGCCAAGTTACACATTTTGAGAAGAAATTGTTATATTGAAACATTAATGTAATTATGAATGGTGATATGATATCATGCATGTAATACTTTAACTTATGATAATGATGCATGGAATGATAAAATATTCATGATGAAAAATTGTCTTGACATTCATAACTTGATTATTCATCCTTTGTCATGATTTTGAAATCGTGTAAAAGAAAAAAAAGAACTACAAAACTGTATTCTCTCTTTCTTTTTTACAATGACAAAGGGGGAGATAGCTAGCTTGTACAAGTCAAGAAGATGCAAAAACTTGATTGCTAGCTTGCCTATCTTAAGTAGCAAAGAATGCTAACTTGCTTATTTCAAGAAGAAAAATTGTCTTCTTGAACATCACTATCTTGAATATCTCAAGAAGCAAAACTTGCAATTTGCACATTGCAATAGGAATCAAGAATCATGAGCTTACACAAGAAAGCTATCTTGCATTTGCTTTCGAAATTTTTGCTAGCTTATATATTGTGAAACTTGTATATCGTAAAAATTGCTAGCTTGTTGGTCTAAAGAGAAGCAAAAAGTTGCTATCTCAAAAGAAGCAAATGTGCTATCTTGCCTATCTCAAGAGGCAAAAATGCTAACTTGCGCATCTAGCAAAGTGAACAAAATTTTCAAGAAGCAAGAGTTGCCTTCTTGAACATCTCTAATTTGCTAGCTTGCATGATGTAGAACTTGCTATCTTGAACATTACCAAAAGTGCTATCTTATATGATATAAAACTTGTATATCTAAAACTTGATAGCATGAATGAATAAAGCATGATGTAACACTTGCTAAATCTTCTAGCTCCAAGATTGCATGATGATAAAACTTGATAATATGTTTTTCATGCAATGAGTTGAATCAATGTCACAAACGATTGATTGTGATACTTCTCCTTTTTGTTGATGACAAAGGGGGAGAAGTATGTTGATGAAAGTATGTTGATGACATGACATGTGATGTATAAGCTTATGTTCATGTTGACGTGTTGCAAGTATTTATGATGAATATTGCAATGACTTGAATTCAGTTTGAATTCAAGGTTCTATCAATATGGCATATTGATAGGGGGAGTTTTGTTTAAACTCCGGGAGTTAAGTTTAACTCCGTCATCAAGTGGTTGTCATCATCAAAAAGGGAGAGATTGTTGAATCTCGTATTTTGATGATGAAACTACTTGATATATGATTTAATCTGCGTTTTGAGTGACGCAGGATGCTTCGATCAGGATGAGACAATTAAAGCAGGAAAATCATGTTGTGCCGAAGGAACATGTCAGAAGATTGGACGTCGGGCCGGTGGATCGGTCGACGTATCGACAGAAGGCTTCGGGCCGTGGACTCGGGCATCGGGCCAAGAAGAGCGGGTATTGTGCCAAGGATATCAGAGTTGCGGAGTCAACTGGCCAATTGGGCAATAGGCTGCAGGAGAGGACGATGCGCCGAAGAATCGGACGAAGCGTCGAGGGACCAATGACATGCCGGACAACTTGGTTAAATTGCTTAGGATTAATTGTCTCGATCGAAGTTTTGTTTTAAGTGTGCAGGATTAACTACGATGAAAGTTAGATAAGCAGCAGGAGTTACGCCGGAGTCAAGATCATGATCACGTTTGGAGTTCGAGAGTTCGACGGAAGTTCGGACGGTCGTCGGAGGTTCTGCGAGAATAGATCCGAGAAGTCCAGAAGCTTGCTAAGCGAAGCTCGTCAGAACTTGCCAAGTGGATCGTCGCAAAGTCCAGGAGTTTGCCGGAAGACCGCAGAAGAATCACCGAGGGTTCATCGGATGATCGACGGAAGTTCGCCGGAAACTCGCCGGAAGAAGCGATTGACGCATCGGAGCAAAGCTGCAGAAATTATCTTATATTTAATCATAGTTAGCACGTTGATTAAGTTGGAAAATGGGAGGTGATCCCATTAGCTTAATCTTGGGGCAATTGGGCCCCTGAAAAGATTAAAATTGGGCCGAATGGAGCTAACCATTCGGACCCTGATTGCACTAGGAGGTGCAACCGCCTAGGCCAGGAGGTGGCACCGCCTGGGCTAAGTCTCCCAGCGAGACTGGGCGGTGCAACCGCCTGAGCTCAGTCTTCGAGCTAGACTGGGCGGTGCAACCTCCCTGATAGAGAGGTAGCACCGCCTGAGCTCGGTCTTCGAGCTCTGGCAGAGAGGTGCAACCGCCTCAGTCAAGAGGTGGCACCGCCTGGGGCTCAGTCTCCGAGCCAGACTCAGGCGGTGCAACCGCCCCTGACAGAGAGGTGCAACCGCCTGGGCTCAGTCTCCGAGCTCTGCCAGGCGGTGCAACCTCTCCAGTCAGGAGGTGCAACCGCTTGATCCCGAAATTCCGGGATTTGATCATTTTGAGCTCCAAATTTGAATTGGGTTGGGGCCTATAAATACCCCACCCATTCAGCATAGAAAGAGCAAGAAATAGACACCGAAATCTTGATCTTTTCTGTGATTCTTAGAGCTCAAAATTGTGGTTAAGGCCTAAAGTTCTCCTCCCTCTGTTCTTCAAGTTTTGAGTTGTAAAGAGAGGAGAGAAAGGTTCTGTAAGGGTTGTCTCCTGAGCCCATCAAAAGGAGTGAAACTGTAAAAGGGCAGTTGGCCTTCGCCCATTGAAGGAAGGCAGCTAGTTGACGTCGGTGACCTCGTCGGAGGAGGAAGCCAAAAGTGGAGTAGGTCAAGACTGACCGAACCACTCTAAATCTCTGGTTTGCTTTTATTTCGAGTACCTTATCATTACTGCAAACCTCCTACATAACTACTGCTCTCTACGCCTTTACGAACAAGTTCTAAGTGCTGATCTTTTTGAATCTGCATTCAGACGTAAATCTGTGTTTTTCGTACGATCATCTTACGTTTGTGTTTTGATTCTGCAAAACTGTCTTCTGCGCTTTTTATGAACTAGCTTCTAAGTTTAGATCTCTTTGAAATTGTTTTAGACGCAAACTACGTTTAGATGTAAAACTGCGTTTAGACGCAAACTGCGTTTAGACGTAAAACTGCGTTTAAACGTAAACTGCGCAAACTGTGTTTAAACATAAAACTGTGTTTTAGACGTAAACTACTTTTAGACGCAAACTGCGTTTAGACATAAAACTGCGTTTAGACGTAAATTGAGTTTAGACACAAAACTGCGTTTAGACGTAAAACTGTGTTTAGACACAAAACTGCGTTTAGACGCAAACTGTATTTAGACGCAAACTCAGTTTAGACGTAAACTGTGCTTAGACGTAAACTGCGCTTAATCTTAAGTAATCTTAGAATCGGCTTTTACATCGAAATCGTTTTTATCGGACGAACGCAGCTTTCGTTTTTTAAATCGCTGAAAGATTTCCGCTGCACTAATTCACCCCCCCCTCTTAGTGCTCTCGATCCTAACAGCCTTATTGTTAGACAGCGATTTCGTAGTCCTAGTGGTGTATCTGGTCCTTAGACTTGAGACACCAAGGATGTCTTGTATGAGTGCTCCACTCTTTGATACCAGACTTATAGGTTTGGCTGTCCCAGATCTAGTACAGCTGGTCATTAGGAGTGGTAGTCGACCTTACGAGGGCTATTGAGTGTCAACAGAGGATCATCCACTCTCGGCGTCATGAGAGGAATATCCCATGTGTTCTTGCTTAGACAAATCCCTGGCCAGGGTCATTCGGGTTGAGAGAGAAAGAGTTCTCCGGAAGAATCCGATTAGAGCGAGACTTGAGTAGAAACCTATGGGTATGACAGCACCATGCTCGATATATGGTCTCTGGGATATTAGATGGATGAGGGACTATAGGTACATGGTAACTGAGGACAGACAGGTCCAATGGATTGGATTCCCCTGTATCGTCTGGGGACTACGGCGTAGTGGCCTAGTACGTCCGTAGTCGATGAGTCGAGTGAATTATTACAGAGATAATAATTTACTGAGTTAGAAGGAGTTCTAACAGGTATGACTCACGGCCAGCTCGATATTGGGCCTAGAGGGTCACACACATATGGTAGGCATTGCGATGAGTAGAGGTTCGGATATGAGATATCCGACGGAGCCCTTGTCTTATTGGATGCAGATCCAATACCCACTAGGGAAGGACCCATTAGGGTTTGACACGGGATCTCTATAAATAGGAGGGATTCACAGCCTCATAGGCTAGAGTCTTTGCTTGCCTTTCCTATTCCTCTCTCCCTCTCCACCTCAGAGTAGGCCTGGAGTTTTGACGAGCGTCGTCGCAACCCTGCTGTGTGGATCACCGCTAGAGAGGAGGACGCTTGACCTCCTTCACCCTCTCCTAAGGATCTGCAAGGAAACAGGGATATACGATCTCCCTAGGTAACACAATCTCTATACGCAGTTTTGTGTTTTGCGGATTTTTGCGCACCAATCTTCGCACGACGACGAACATCTTTTTGGGAATCGGGGATTTTTGTTTTCTTGTTCTTTCGCTGCGCATATGATGTCGCCCCCCATGATTTCCCAACAGAGAAGCTCATTGGAACTCGCCAAGAAGATTGTTGTGAAGTCTAGGATCTTGTTGGGAGTTCGCTGGAACATTACCGAGAGATTATCAGAAGTTCGTCGGAAGATCACCGGAAGCTCGTTGGAAGAAACCATGACTTACAGACTTGTTTAGCTTAAGTATGTCTAAGATTTCGTAGTTACTACGTAATTGGGTTTGGAATTAGGCCAACCCAATTATGGACTAGTTGGGCCCATCTAAGGATTGTATTGGGCCCAATAAGAGGCTCAAACAATGACCCAAGAAGTGACATCGTCGTGGCATAGTCTTCGAGACTGTGTCAAGCGATGGTACCGCCAGTATGGGTGGTAGTACTACTAGTCTGAGCGGTGGTACCACCCAATGGCCTAGTGCCAAGCGGTGGTACCGCCTAGCATAGTGTCGATGTCAGACTGACATTGGCAGTGGTACCACCCAGCACAGGCGGTGGTACCGTCCGAACTTAGGAAACCCGGGATTAGATATTTTTAGGCTCCAAGTTTGAATCAACTTGAGGTCTATAAATACCCTCTCATCCCTAGTTAACACACATAAGCACAAAGAGTTTAAAAGTGAAGAAACGCTATTGCAATCACTTGAGAAATCCTCTCATCTAGAAGTCTGGAATTCTGTTTAGGAGGAGTGTGTGTGCTTGTAAAGATTATCTCCTAAATCTATGTAAAGAAGAAGAGGGGTGTAAAAGGTGGGTGGTCTTCGCCTATTGAAGGAAGATCGATAGTAGATGCCGGTGGCCTCGACGGAAGAGGAATCGGCGGAGTGGATATAGGTCACGATGACCGAACCACTATAAAATTGGTGTGTTCTTTGGTTTGTATTTCTATTGTTGCCATTTACTTTACTGCAAACCATTTTACTTACTTACTGCCTTCAATATATTTACGAACACGTGTTTCAAGTTAAGTTTCTGAAATCAGTTTTATTGTACGAAAGGATTTTCCGAAACCGACGTATTTTACCGCTGCACTAATTCACCCCCCCCCCCCCCCCTTAGTACCACTCTTGATCCTAACATCCTCTTCCTCTTTTTTATCTCCCCTCCTATCCTTCTCATCAATATTCACCTCCTCCCCCTCAATAACCTCTTAAAATTTATACTCCAGATTGAACTAAGTTATACTTAATCATAAAATATACTAAAAAATATCTAATTTTAATAATTAATTATCATAAAATCCTTAAAAATAAAAGTAATACTAATCATAGAATTATATCCTAATAGTTCTATAAAAGTTTGTATTAGTTTAATGAAAGTTAATAAAAAATAGAAGTATATTATACTCAGATCATAATACTAGTTGAAAAAATCTCAAAATTTAATAATTTATAATAATAAAATATCAAAAAATAGAAAAACAATGTTAATAATCTTATAATCATGTTTTAGTGGTTTTATAAAAAACGTGATTTGTTCTAGTGAAAGTTGACTAAGCTATACTCAATGAAGATAATTAATTAGCATAAAATATTTAAAATAGAAAATATGATACTAATAATCTTAAAATTAAGTTCTAGCTATTCTATTGAAGTTTGAGTTAACTTAGGAGAATTTAACTATTTTACACTCGAAATTGAATTAATCATAGAACCTATACAAAAAACTCTAATTTTGATAAATAAATTTCATAAAATCTTCTAAAAAAAAATAATCTTCTAAAAAATGATACTAATAATCTTAGATTCATGTTCTAAGATTTTTGTAAGTTTAGTGAAAGCTGACCAAGTTACACTTGAAATTGAAATGAGGTATACTCAATCACAATACTAGTTTAAAAATTCTTAAGTTTTGATAATTAATTAAGTAAAATCTTAAAGAGTAGAAAAAATGATATTGATCATTGTAGAATCATGTCCTAATGTTTCCGTAGGTGTTTGGATTAGTTTACTAAAAATTGACAAAGTTATCCTCGAAATTGAGTTATGTCACGCTCATTTATAATACCAGTTTAGAAAAATCTTAAAATTTGATGATTAATTATCATTGAAATACTCAAAAATAGAAAAAAATATTAATCATCTTAAAATATATCCTAGTTGTTTAATGAAAGTTTGGGTTGTCTTAATAGAAATTATACTCGAAATTGAACTAAGTTAGATCATAGAATCTATCTAAAAAATACTCAAATTTGATAATTAAGGTTATAAAATTCTTCAAAAATAAAAAAAAAGATACTAATCATCTTAGAATCATATTTTAATGATTGCATAGAAGTTTAGATTAGTTTAGTATAAATTGACCATATTACATTTGAAATTGAGCTAAGTTACATTCGAATATAATTCAAGTTCGAATATAATACGAGTTTATAAAATTCTAAATCTTAAATATTAATTATCATAAAATTATCAAAAATAGAATAATTAATATCAATAATCCTAGAATCATTTTCTAATGGTTTATCGATGTTTAGGCTGGCTTGATGGAAGTTAACTAAGTTACACTCGAAATTAAACTAAATTATACTCGATTACATTATTAGATCAAAAAATCCTAAAATTTGATAAAAAAAACAATAAAAATAAAAAATAATACTAATTATCTTAGAAATATATATTATTGTTTGAAAAAGTTTGGTTTGGCTTGATAGAATGAAATGGAACTAAGTAATACTCAATCATAGAACATATGTAAAAATAATAATTTTAATAATTAAATTTATAAAATCTTCTAAAAATGAAAAAAATAGTATTAATAATAGTTGAATCATGTTCTAGAAGTTCTATGAAAGTTTATATTGATTTAGTTGAAATTGACTAAATTACATATTGAACTAAGTTACACTTGATCACAACTTCGATTTTAAAATTTAAAATTTTAATAATTAATTATCATAAAATCTATAAAAAATATTAACTATCATAGACTCATGTCCTAGTGATTTCATAGAAGTTTGGATTAGTTTACTGGAAGTTGACTAAGTTGTACCCGAAATTGAACTAAGTTACGTTAGATCACAATACCAATTCAAAAATTTATAAAATTTGATAATTAATTATCATAAAATATTCAAAAAAACAAAAAAAAATAACATTAATCATTTCAAAAATATACCCTAGTTGTCCTTTGAAAGCTTGGAGTTGCTTAGTATAATACTAAGCTGCACTTGATTATAGAATATATCTAAAAAAATAATTTTGAAAATTAAATTTTATAAAATTCTCTAAACAATAGAAAAAGATTAATAATCTTAGAATCATTTTCAAGTAGTTATGTGGATGTTTGGATTAGCTTAGTGGAAGGTAATTAAGTTATACTCGAAATTAAATTAAGTAACACTTAATCACCATATTAATTCAAAAAATGTCAAAATTTAATAATTAATTATCATAAAAATATTCAAAAATAGAAAAAAAATAGTGCAAATCATATCAAAATCATGCTTAGTAGTTTATTTAAAGTTTAGATTGATTTAATAGAAATTGACTAAGTTAAATATAAAATTGAACAAAGTTATGCTGGTTTGATCTAGTATAACTTAGTTCAATTTTGAGTGACTTATCCGGCTTCTGTTAAACTAATTCAAACTTTTACAAAATCATCAAGATATAATTTTAAGATAGCTAATATTATTTTTATTTTTTAAAAAATATAATAATTAATTATCAAAATTTGAAGGAGAAGATGAAGAGGGAGGAGGCAAAGTTGGAGTAGGGGGAGGAGGCAGTGGTGGAGGCAGATGAGGAGGATAAGGAGGAGATGGGGTGAAGGCAAATGAGGATGAAGTAGTGAAGGGAGAGGCGATGAAGATAGAGGACGAGGAGATAGAAGGGGCGGATGAAGAGGAGACGAGGGAAAACATAAAAGGAGGAGATGATGTAGAAGCTGTTGGTTTAATTAAGTTTGGCTTATGAGTTTTATTTATCATTTATAAAAAAATACCCTAAGGTAAAATTGAATATGTGGGATGCATCCGATAAAAAATCAATAGTAAGGACTTTTTCTAATATAATATTCTTTAATATATGAATATATAGGGTTATTGTTTCTTCATCTATAAATAGAGAATTACTCATGTGATGATTTTTATCTTAATATCTAATTTGGTACTCGCAGAAAAGATGAATTTATCTAAGTACCCCCTCGAAAGGGATGAATCTCGGTTGAAGCATATCTATCAAATTGTTTTTAGTAAATTACATATATGAAGGATATTTTTATTATATGTGAAAATAAAAATAATATTGTCCTTAGTATAGATTAAGTGTTTATATCATATCCTAATCAAATCATATTTAATATAAAAATATTTTATATTGTATTATACTTTTTTCAAAATAGGCATGGCATCCAATTTATTACATGCCAACAATGTCAAATAGGGAGCTAGGACTAAGTGGGATTCCAAAGCATGACCTATGTTCTAAATCATATTTCCTCTACATCAATCTAGGTCATCTCAGGGATGATGAGGGGGATGTGTTTTTTGCTCTCATTTTAGTGTTGGATTAATATGGGATGTCTCTCAGCTCTTTGCCCTCTATCTTATTTAAGGTTCATCTTTCGAGTAGAATCTTTCGTCCTCTAGTGTGCGTGGCCTATGAACTCATTTTCGAGTTTTAATTTTGGTATTCTTTTTAAGCGATCTTGTTAGTTGTCTTCTTCAATTTTTATTTTGGTTTGGATATCCGTAATTCGTTAATTCCTCTTTCAAAGTTTAGGTTTCAATATAAGTTAGAAGCAGTATGTCTCTATGACCCTCTTCCGCGGAGTTTATTACCTTTGCCCTAACTCACATTTAACTACCTCTGATTCAAGTATGGTGTCATCCCCCTATGTGTAAATGGCATGTGAACTCTTCTTCAAGTTTTGATTTTGGTGTCATTTGGTGAAATCACATTTAACCTTATGCACATCTTCAATTGATAAAAAATGAAGAGGACCACTCATAAGACTGCTCCAAAAGACATTAAAATCATTGCTTGAAGAAGAGTTGTGATACCACGCATACATCGGGGGATGAGAGACTCCGTCCACGAGACGAATTGTAAATTACCGAATGAGGAAAGACAATAGAGGCACGAACTTTGTGTGGAGGTGTGCTATAGATACATCCCACTTTGATCTAGCACCAGAAATGACAGTGGCATAATGGAGAGAATATTTAATGCGACTGTAGGACTAACGAATGAAAATGATTTTAGAAGTTTAGATACATATATTCGGGTTATGTTTCCTAAAACCTTTCTCCTCATCTCTTATGCCTATTTTGGATCATGTGATTTTGGTTTCCAAATATTAGAAATTAAAACTGAATCATACAGTCGGTTCCGATTTGAATAATTATTTAAAAATAATTTTAAATAAAAAATTATAATTTAAAATAGAAAAATCATATATATTTTATAAATCTTGAACCTTTAGCTTAAATTGGAATCAAAACCGTCACAGTTTTAGAATTGTCTATTTCGATTCTCAAAAATTAAAAATCATAATCAAATCATCTAAATTTGTTTCTGATTTGGTTTGGAACCAACAAATTATTGGATTGGTTCGATTCTAGTTTGAATAGAAACCTGATTAGAATTACTCAGAATACGAAATATCTCTTATGGGATCAACTTGTAATAATGATATGAAGACATATATGAGGAAGTTTATTCTTAGCACCACCCGATGACGATGAATACAAAAGAACGGTCCAGTGATTAAGACAACCAAGATTAACAGATAGCAAACTTCTGAGGCATCAAAACCCATTACATTAAGGAACACAATAAAAGCAACAAAAATGAAGAACACGCCATGCCACTAGCAGCGGTATCCTAACACCTTTGGCTTCCACGGACAAACTCCCGGTGACGAAGTCGATGGCGATCGATCTAACTGGTGGACCCGATATCAAATCCAAAGGCGGAAGCCGCTGCTTCCTCCGACGACCTGCAGGTGGTGAATCTCTCCCAAGATTCAAGCCTGCGCCATCGCAGGCTTTGTATAATGATATCGCTGAATAAGGAATGAAATCAAGAAGCGAAGAAGACGGAAGATATAAGCAGATACATGAGTTAAGGCTTTTTATAATAAGATTTCATATACTCCACGTTCTGCTGAATCATTCTCTAAAAAGTAGATGCATAAAAGAATTGAACTATTGAAATGATACAAAATTAAACTAAAATTTTCGAGCATGAAATCAACAAATAGATACAGTAATTAAGTAGATTGCAGTTCCACTATCCATCCAAGAGAAAAAAAAAGTACTGAAATGTTCAAAACGATAAGCATCACTTAAGTCTTCTTCGGATTAAGCAAATTTGTCAAGAAAAGGTAGACAAGATAAGAAAGCAATACAAACACCCGTAATTTAATTTATGCCATTTATTACTAAGACATTGATATCAGTTTTACATTCTCAACAAGCAAATGTCTATCCCGTCACACACAAGCATTTGAGTTTCATTATATTATATCCTATACATGCATTACATTATATTTGATTTAAGGAAGACGATTAAACACAAATATAGAGCAATATCCTCATGGTAGTCAAGCATTCTGAAATGCAAGGACCAACTTTGTTTCTAGTCCTGTTGACTTCATAGATGAGACTTTGTGACTCTAATGATTCAAGCAAGTTTGTAATTATTTTGATAATCGACTCTCAATGAAATCAACATCTTGTCAGTTCTATGTGAAGAACTGAAACAATTGATAAATTGAGGTTTGTCTTACCTTTAGTTGATTTTGATACTCGGGTGAGTCCAGGAATCACAATATATATAGTGACGATTAGTATCTTGGATCATGATGGGTCAAGCTGGCATAGTTTTATAATTGTCTTGATGATGAAATCATGTGGATCATGGAGGTACAAATTCAAGTCTACCAAGGTGTCACGACTTATATCAAGCTAGCGTGAGCCATTGTTATGTTGAGATAACGATGCTAATGCGAGAGAGCCTGGCTAATAATATCTCCGAAAATGAAGTGAACACATGAGAAAATTTATCGTGAAAGGATGACTTTAGTTACTGAGATAATACATATTTATGTAGATTATGAGTGAGAGATTTTCATCGATCATATGTCCATTTCATACTTCTCTATATAATGATATTATATCTTGTCCTCGCAAGATTGAGTTTCAATTAAGGATATAAATCTTTTACCGATGCAACTAAAATATCTTATGTGCAAGAGGCTTTGTGAGGGAATTTGTCTGTTGATCAGAGATATGAACATGAGAAATACATAGTTAATGTATGATAACTTGATTTATGACAAAGTGAAAGTCGATGACAATGTGTTTAATGCATGATTGAAGTATTGTATTGGCGCATAAATAGATGACACCGACATTATTCACATTATATTATTAGATTGAAAGGTAATGCCAAGTTCGTATAGTAGATTAGTGACTCAATTGAGTTCTACAACGGTGGTAGCAATGGCTTGGTATTCAGTTTTAGTGGTGGATCTTATGATCGTATTTTATTTCTTGGAATTCCAACTAATCATATTTACTCTTAAGAAAGATAATATAAGCCGATATAGATATTCAATCATAAGTATTATCTACCCAATCAATATAGGTGAAAGCATAAAAATGAAGTGGTAAGTATTTACGAATGAGAAGTCCATGATTGAGAGTCCCTTTAAGATCTCACAAAACACATTTTAATTCAAACTAATGCATAGTGAGTGTCAATGCATGAATTGTGATCATTTGTTCACTGCAAATAAAATGTCTAGACATATGAAAGATAAATATTATAAGAAATCAAGTACTTATCGGTATTGTGTGGGATCCATAGTAGGGTTATCATCATATAATTTAAGTGACTCAATGGTGGAGAGTGGGCCGGTGACTTCTTTGGTATTTTGTA
Organism: Musa acuminata AAA Group; assembly: GCF_036884655.1. Taxonomy (NCBI): domain Eukaryota; kingdom Viridiplantae; phylum Streptophyta; class Magnoliopsida; order Zingiberales; family Musaceae; genus Musa; species Musa acuminata. The sequence goes on along the minus strand of NC_088353.1, from coordinate 8,449,476 downwards.
TTTTCGTCTTTGATAATAGATCTCGAATGTATTATCTTTGAGATAGAAAAAGTCATGTGAGTGTTACTTTCACCCCTAAAAGGTAGCTTAAGATTCCTAGGTCTTTGATGGAGAATCGATATGTCAATTGTTTAAGAAATTATTTAATATTTATAAAATTATTATTTATGATGATAATATTATCCATATAGACCAATAGATATATAATATATCATTTTTATTTTTATGAAAATAAAGATGTATCACTTTTAGTTTGGTATTTCAAGCTTTTGGAGCTTAGCAAAATCAATAAATAGCTTTTTATAGTTTACAAATATGGTTTGGATTAAGGGTGGATGAAGCCAAGGGGTTGCTACATAAAGATATCTTGTCATGTATGTCAGTCTTAAGTGATAGCCAAACTCAAGATAAGTCAAATTATCATTAGTTTAACAATTGGAGTGAAGGTCTCTATGAAATGATAATTGGTCATTAGTGAAACCCTTTAGTTAGTAAACATACTTTGTAGCTAGCAATGGATTCATCTAGATTTTGCTTAATTCGAAAGATCAATCTACACCCGATAATATTTTATGTGGGGTGAGATGATATAAGATCCATGTGATATTATGGAGTAGGGTGTCATATTCCTTAGGTGATGGTTATATGTTTAGTAGGCTCAACGGAGAGCTTGTGGTAGCATAGAGATCAAATATTTTACATAGTTTGAATATATCATTTTTGGAGTGTGTGATCATGTAATGTCTAGGCTTAGTAATATTATTAAGTTATGTTAGAGGTATGAAAATTGGTGAAGATTTGTAATGCATACTTGATTAGGCTGTGCACTTCGGTGTCATTTAGTCGAATAGAAGACAAAAACATCATTTGTGGTGCCAAGGGCATTACTTAATTAGGAATTATAGAATAAGTTAGTGAAGAGATAGATAGAGAAGTTATAGAGGTTGTAAGGTGCTGCTAAATTATAATAATAAGGGAGTACAAGTCTGAAGGAGAATTACTAGTTGATATGGCGAGAGGTGCACTTGAGGTGGTTTGAGATGTACTCATACGAACTTAGTAATAGATTATTTTTATAATAGCTTGCATTACTGAAGGAGTAACATTTTGGAAGGGAAAGATAGACTTAACAAAAATAATATGACGTGATATAGAGACCCTTTGAGTTTGAGAATCATAACACCGAAAAGCATTATGTTTAAAGAAGTTCCCAATGAAGATACAAGATTTGGATCTTAGTGCTAACTTATGTAAAGCATATGGGCATAACTAGAGATGACATCAATAGTCAAATATTTTAATTTTTTAAAAGTTTAGGGTTTTATAAAATAATATTTTAAATAGTAACTGGTGTTGTAGAATTAGGGTGATCATATGGTCAATTAGGTAAACTGCAGTTTGAAAAACTATTGACTAAAAGGTTTATGATATTGAGGCTTGGTGTTGGAGGGTGAGACCAATCTCAACTATATGTTAGTGCTTTTATTTGACAAAGTTTAATTAGTTGAGGTATATGTGGTGATAACTTAGGATGTTGTATACCAACCACATGATGAGAGGTAAATTATTAGAGCTTGGTATTCACCTCCTCCATCAAAGTAAACTACTTTAATGATAGACTAAAAGAAGTTCTTAACCACCTTTTTAAAATATGTAAAGACTATAATAAATTCATATTTATGTTTGAAATGATATAATCATATATATTTAACGAAGTAATATATAAAAATGATATAAATCTAAAATTATCAAATGAAGTAGTTGGGGTGGGCCCCAAACATCAATATAAATGATTTCAAGTGATTTGAAATAGGATATGAAAGATATTCTAAAAGGTAATATGTAACTTTTATTACCAAGGCAAGCATCACACTGAGTTATAATTTTACTTGATTTGGAAGTTGGAAGGGAGTATTGAGAAATTAGTTGTTATTGAATTGAGAATGACGGGTGACAAGGTGATGCTGCCACACATCGATTGAAGTAGCAATTGAAGCAAAAATAATTGGTTAGGTATTTTGTGAAGCTAATGATCACTTATATATATTAGCTTTATTCTAGCCTTAGACTAAGAATACTCTCGTGCTTAAATCTTTTACAAGAAATGAGTTAGGAAAGAACTCAATAGTGGTATTAGTTTATTTATAAAATTGAAAGACAGAAATAAGATTTCTTTTAATGTAAGGTATATATAAAATATCATTGAGTGTAAAAGTATTTATATATGAATTAAGTGTTATGGAACTAGCGTAGTGATAGAGATTTCATTATCGTCATCAATGATGATGCATTCATTACCTCCATAGTTAGTGTGTAAAGATAAATTTTATAAATCAGAAGTGATATAATAAAAAGCACCAAAATCAATAATCCAATTGTTTGGATAAACAATCGAAGTAGTCATGATATTTGCTTGAGATTAGTTGGGTATAGCATTATGTTTGAGTCGAGATTGACAAACTTTTGCTATGTGTCCAATTTTGTCGAAGAGCTAGTAGATGACTTTTTACTGGTTATTATTGTTAAGATGCTAGAACTATTGATAGTTGTAGTTGAAGTTATTTTCTGAGTTATTTGGGTTGAAGTTACCACCATGGTTAGAGAGTTGATAGTATAATAAAAACTAATTGCTTTGTGAATTACCTATGTATTTATGATGCATCTTGTTCGGTCATTTATTGAATTTGTTTTTACCTTTATTGTGTTTGCTTTTAGATTTTTGATTGAATTCAGCTGTGATAGTTGGTCTCATCTTCCTTTCTTCTCGTTTCAGATATGTTTCATGATCTATTAATTTGTCATATAGTTTTTTAAATAACATTAGCGAGTTATGCCTGAATTTCTATCGTTAGTTTTTTATATTCGTCTCTTAGGCTATTGAGAGCATGAACAATGACTTAATCACTCAGGAGATAATTAGTAAAGCTAAATCATCTATAATAAATTTTAGATTTTTATATATAATCAGTACTTTTCTATTATGTTAAAAGACTTAGCATTCGAGTGTGAGAGCGATTTGTCATGGACAAACTTCTAAATAGGATGTTTGATGTAATGCTTATGTATATCCGTGTCTTTTGGTATGTTCATGCTTTGCACAGTATATAAAGGGATGACCGAAGGCTTAATAGTCCCATTTTAGTTGGGTTTGGTAGCCGCTTTAGGCTTGTAAATAAAGGTTATGTCATGTGAACACTTATGAGAAATTTTCGGTCTGTAGTGGACTATTTTGACCCTTTGTTGTGCAACTGTTCAGAGCTTATAAAGTCTATTTGTAATTTACATTGTCTATAAAGTGTTTTCGGAAATGTTTGCTTGTGGATCTCGAGTGAGATGTTTTCTCTAACCCGTTTTCTCTTTTGTGGGTCCTAAGGGACCATGGGAGGCTTCGGGGAGGCTAACCTTTGCGGACGGACACGCAAGGGTGCCGCATGACTTTGGCAAAACCAGCTAAGTCTATGACAGATGAGCGGGACAAGCACTCATAGAAACACTTAATGTGTAAACGTGGGGGACCTAGCGGGGTTGCGTTGAGGGCAGTCACACACGCGTGATCATTTGGAGGAAAACGGGCATGGAGATGAAGGGAAAATGAGTCACTCGGAGGAACAAGCATAAGAGATTGGCATTCAGAGTAATGACCAACCCTTCGCGCAAGAGACACCATAAGAACAAGAAAGCTTGGAAGAATGCAGAACGCATAAAGGTTGGGATGGCTAAGTTTGAGCTACGGCTCAACGTTGACAACTATACTTGATGGTGCTCAAGGCAAGCGAGGGGCTTGGTAAAGGATGAGACCATGCAAGGTGGAATAAGTTGCTTAGTGACCGAAAGAGTTGTGCAAAGCTCACAGAGCTGAGGGGAATCGCTAACTCGACGAATTCGGTACTCATGCATGGGATTGTATGCGGACAATGAAATGTTCGCGACCGTCCTAAAGCGACTGAAACTCGGCGCCATGGAGCATTAAAACTTTCTCTTCGGCATATAAAGGATATGTCCGTAGGAGGCTGAAGTGTGCAGCGAGTTCAACATGTTGATAGGCCTTGAGTGGTGTAGCGGGGGGGCTGTATTGACGTGGAGTCGCAATCTAGCGAGTGCATTTACAACAGGCAAAACAATGCACAGTTTGTTCAATAAATTAGAGTAGTCCGAAGGGGATGGTGGTCTCCGAAACTTTCAGAGAGAAAGAAGCGAAGAGAGATGTTGCTCCAACGAGACAGTTATTCAAGAGGGTTAGATCCCGGTTTCTCTAGAGGGAGAATCATGTGCAACATACCGCACATATTGAAGAGTACCTCAATAAACAATAACTCCACGAAGCTCAATGGACCGAGCAAGCGGCAAGGAGTCATCATATGATCTTGCTTGAGAGAATGCATTGGTGGATGCATTGTGAGATCAAGTGGGGGAGCGACCCAAAGCAACACAAATGAAGGCACACTTGGAGTCGATATAGAGATCAGACTCAAAGGAGGGTTGACCCGTGGAATGGTGGGCGCGAGGGTCACAATCAACTCAATGCAAAAATGAGGAGTGGAGCAACTTGGGTGAAATTTGGCGAAGTACCCAAGCCGCATGAAGGGAGCCGGCATAGAAGATGGAACATGGAGTGGAGGCACAAAGCTTTCCTTGGACAGAGATCAAGGACATGAACTCTTGCAGAGGCAAGAGCAAGATCATGTTGTTCCATGGGTCCTTCATTCTGATGGAGCGGACTCATCTTGCATGGTGCCAAAGACAATGGGAGCTTATGGGCACATGCATATTATCTCGGAGAAGCATTTGATTGATGAACTAAGGCGACTCAACTTACAGAGGTGAAGTTGGGTTCAAAAGGCCTTGGCACGGGGTAAGAGGACGCGGAGGCGGGTACTCTTAAAGAATATGCCATAGTGTTGCCATTCAAGTTGCTATGAAAGAAGCAGCGCACAACGGAGATTGTGCTAGTAGGGGCAGAGGCCCAGGATCCAAACAATGGTGCACTAATTGCAACGAAGTCGATGGACTTCGGGAGCTACTAGGAGATGGACTGTCCTAGAGCGATGCTTCATCTAGGTGTGACCCAAGAGCGGGTGGATGAAGATTGATTGCTAAAGGAGCAAACAAAATCGAAGGTGAAAGCGACCCTGCGATGTATTGGCAGAGGCCACACATAAAGGGATCACAATTCGAGTTCATCTCATAAGGATCAGAATGCAATAGAGATGTCACTACGAGGCGACATAGTGCAGCGGATCGTGGTAGAACAGTTCGTGGTAATGCGATACACACAACATAGTCCCGTGAGGGACTAGATCATACGGAGGTATGATCGGGAGCTACTGGAAGCTCCACTTCGGTGAACAACACGACAGCAAGAAGGGCTATGGATTCAAATAGTAAAGGCCATGGTACCGTAGAGGCGAGTCTTCCGTGCGTGCATCAAATTTTACATCAGATGAAAGCCTTGGTCATCAGCATATGGGGGTTGTGTTCCACCAAGGGAAAAGTTCGAATGCAAGTACCAGTGAGTCCCATAGGAGGGACTTGATCATGCAGAGGTATAATCGAAGCAGTTGAAGAGTTGGACTGCTCCAGAGCCCATATTCGCTTAAGAGAGCCCGGCAAGTCAGAGGACAAGGTCGAGTGAGCAAACGTTACTACTAAGGAAGCTAAGGAGAACAAAATTGATTCAAACTCTATAACATGATGGCAGAGGCCATGTATGGGAGTTGCAGTCTGTCTTTTCATCGACCAAAGGGAGCTGCTTGGAGAACACAGAGGTGTTGAAGTAGGGGGTCGAAAGGGGCGAGAAAGTGACGACGAGTCCAAAGGGACTTAGCTACCCAAAATCAAGCATTAGTTAGAATGGAGGTGGACTCGAAGGAGTGCCACAGAGACATATCTACTGATCGTGAAGAAAAGGGATGCAGATGCGAGGCGACTGATAGTAGGGCCATGGGCATGGCAACGCCATGGTACCGTAGAGGCGGGACTTCCGTGAAAGTCATTGATCCCTTGCTCTTATGGAGAGAAAGTGCTTGGTCGTAAAAGGGGCCAAGGAGGTGGAGTATGCAGAGGCAAACTCCAAGTACCGAGACAAGGCTGAAGGGCAGAGGCCAAGGAACTTCGTAAGACCGGTGTCAACGAGCTTCTTATCAAGATAGCCGAAAGTGAAGGGCTTCGAGTCATGCAAGAGTGCACGACCAAGGAACGAAGCAGGCAGTACGCGGTGCTGTACATTTGCTACTCAGTGGAGTAGGCGGCCGGGTTGATGGAGAAGACGATACAATCCCAAAGGTGACCAAAACTATTAGAGACTTACTCCAAGTTAGGGTGAAAATTTTCTGCATTCCAGAAGTTCGATGGCATTGAGAAGGTGAATCATAGTAGCTAACTCAATGCAAGGAGTGCAAACACTTCGAGTGCTTTAGAAGTGTGAGTAAAGAGTAGGCGAAGGCTAGTAACCAGCTCGATGCATGGAGTACAACCCTTGAGGAGGTGGGCGAAGTCAAGTAACCATTGCCTTCTCAACTCTTAAGAGAATGAGCGAAACCGAGTACCCCAATTCTCTTATCTATCCAGTAGAGGAGCTCTGCATAGGTTCAAAGACCCTTCGAAGATAATAGAAGATAATAGTTGTCAAATCCTCACCAATTGTGATCAATGCTATTGAGAGTAGTCTATCCACTTCATTTCCCAACAGAATGTCAATCGAAAGTGGAAGTGATGTGAATCTACTTGGAAGTGACAACTAAATGAAAGAAGAGTCGATGGACATTTTGTGGAGGAAGGACCCAAAACTTCAAAAGTTTACGAGGTGATGCTCGTTAAAGCTCCAACAAGCATCCACCCAGTTCAAGCAGCATGTGGTATTTGAGAGACTGGCGCATAGTAAGGATGGTCTTTTCCTTCATCTAGAGGATCTACAGGAACCAACAAGGATCAACACAACTTAGCCAACCCCACACTAGAGTCAGAGTCATTGGCGAGTTGAAGTAGCATGGCGGATCAAAGGTTCGACTACACAAAAACAACAGCGGAGAGCAGTTGGGAGCCAAGAGGTGCATTGCAGCTAGAGCAGAAGATTGAAGAGTCAACAAAGGGGAGGAGTTGTAGTGTCGGCAAAGGCTTCGACGATGATGTCGAAGGAATAAGTGAGGGAGAATATCACGGACAAACTTCTAAACATGATGTTTGATGTAATGCCTATGTATGTCCGTGTCTTTCGGTATGTTCATGCTTTGCACAGCATATAGAGAGACGACCGAATGCTTAATAGTCCCATTTTAGTTGAGTTTGATGGCCGCTTTAGGCTTATAAATAAAGGTTTTGTCATGTAGACACTTACGAGAGATTTTCGGTCTGTAGTGGACCATTTTGACCCTTTATTGTGTAATTGTTCAGAGTTTGTAAAGTCTATTTGTAATTTACATTGTCTATGAAGTGTTTTTGGAAATGTTTGCTTGTGGATCCCGAGTGAGGCATTTTCTCTAACCCGTTTTCTCTTTTGTGGGTTCTAAGGGACCATGGGAGATTTCGGGGAGGCTGACCTTTGCGGACGGACACGCAAGAGTGTCGTACGACTTAGGCAAAACCAACTAAGTCCATGATAGATTGGCAAGGGTGGTTTATTACTTTGATTATACTTATGCTATAATGTTGCACAAAGAGATTAGTAATGCTATAAAGCTGACGAATAAAGTTTAAATGATTTATAGAATAAGATGATCTTATCATAGCCATAATTTTTTATCAGAATTTGTCATTATGATGAGTTCTTTAGATGTTTGGATCTTTTATTGTGGACAACTAAGAGAGTCATCAACATAGCCTAATGGATCATATCTAAAGAGGAGATTGGTAAATTATGCTCGCCAAAATGCATAGTTATTTTGAAGAACTTGAAGTGGATTAGAATTTCTGCATTGATATATATATATATATATATATATATATATATATATATATATATATGTTAAGATGAACTATTATTTATTGAGGAAACAATAAATGAAGAGTTAGATATAGAGGAGGAAGATACACTAGTAAGATACTATGATCCAATAAGAGAAATCCAAAACCAATTGATGATTTGGGTTGGATGCACAAACGGTGAGATCATATTTAAGAAGTACACAAGAGAGAATCTAATCTAACGGAGGAGATCAGATCTAAGAAGTGCAAAAAGGATGATATGATCTAATGTATGCAAAAGAGGGTGATATCTTCTTTTCTCTCTTGAGTATAAAAGTGTTGAAAGCATAGTCCAGAGGAAGATGGTAAGTAATGAACTTTTTGCTGAGAGGTCGATTGTGGATCCAAGACACCATTGAGCTTGTCGGTTGATGAGAAGGGGATGAAGATACTGAGTTGTAGATATGAGTAGAGGGAATGCTCACCAAGCAAAACTGCATAATGATGAAAGATCACCGGAGAAGTTGGTCAATCACTCGAGGAGGTTGATTAGATTAGCAAAGTGGAGTAGATTTGTTGTAGAGCAAGATTGGTAGAGAGGAGTTGTACATCTTCATCTTCATCTTGGGTGCAATGTCTGAATTCGAAAGTGGAAGGAGTTGTAAGTAAGCAACAAGGTAGGTGAGGAAGAGGAATAATAGTCACCATAGATCAGCACTATAAAAGAAAAAAGAGCGAGGAAGAGAAAGTTTTTGATGACTCTAATACCATGAAAATTTTGTTTTTAACTTCATTCATTCAAGTAATATATACTTATAAGATTTTTTTAATCATATACTTAAATCATGTATTTAAATCATACACTTAAATTTTTTTATTGATTTATAATTAAAAAAATAGAAGATGTAAGAAATATAAAAGTATTATATTATATTTATTTATATCATGGTCTTTTATTAATATATATCACAGACATTTTTTTTCTTCTCGATGAGTCCTTTATTTATTTAATTTTTTGAAGCATGTAGCGTCAGCTGTGAATCACATTCTGTTTTGTACAACTAAATCAAATATCCATCTCTTTCTAAACTCCAAATGACTCCATCTCCCCTGCACATGCACCCACATGCAGTCTCCCTCCCCTCCTTAATTGTTCGGTGATCTGCTCTCTCTCTCATGCCATCCGAGGGTGCATTCATCGATCCTCCAGCCGTAAAGATCACGCCATCGCGTTTGGTGGGAGCCAGTGGGAACATGGATTCGTTACTCTCTGATGCTAAATGTGATCTATGCCTGCACCATATAACCCAACAACCTCCCCATCCATTTTGCGAGTTCCGGTTTCAGTGGAAACGTCCCTCGCTATGGCTTTTGCGTATTGTTCTGCCTCATTATTACTCCATCATAGATGAAAATATAATACTTTCCTTTTGCTCTCTATTTTAATTATATACGTATATATATACCTCTATGTTGACGATTCTGATGTTTATACTTTATAATTATAAAATAACTTTTGACTTTTGACCTTTGATCTGTATATTTATATTTAAATTAATAACAATGAGTAATAGTTAAATTTGAGTCAGATTTGAGTTATTCTTTTGGTTAATCAACCCAATCGATCTATTAATTTAGACTGATTTATAAGATGAATCAATACAATTCTTCAGTTCTAATATTTTATAATAGACTTACGTCGTTTTGAAAAATGTCATATGATTATTTAAAATTATTATAATAACATAAAAGTTTTCATATTTGATTGTCATTATTTTTAAACTTGCAACGATATTTATTTGAAATTTTATGTTTATATACGAGCTAAATTTGATTAAGTTTTGAGTAAATTTATTTTAATTATAATATCTTTTTAGTATCTTAATGAATGTACCTAAACCACCAACGAGATGCTGCTTTAGTTGTCCTATCAGGGGACATTATGACAAATGGAGATCTTTGGAAAATATGTAAAAGATTTTTTACATAACTCGCCCTAAAAATATATCAAAAAATTGACTCATGTGATGATTTATATCTTAATATCCAATTTATCACCAGCAAAAATATTCTGCTCATGAATTTTTATTATACATATCCAATTTATCACAGTAAATTATACATTTTTAAAGATATTTTTATTATACATAAAAGAAATAAATAATATTCTGCTCATGAATTTAGTCTTCCCATCGTGGGCATAAATAGTGCTAGAAGTAACCAAAAACCAAAAAAGGGAAACGGGTGGGGGTTGTGGCAGGTCACCAGATGTACCGCACGGCAACGCCACATGACGTGCCACTACGGACTGGGTTTCCAAGCATGGGCTACGTTTTGCGTTGCATCCTATCAACCTTTCATGTAGGCCCCACGTGAAATTGGGGACCATGAGACGACGGGGAAGTGTTGGGCAAGATAAGTCGGGGACGCGTATCCCGACTCCTCCCGCCACTGTTATCTATCGCTCCCGGGTCCCGACTCCAAATATCTCCACCTCGTCCCCCCCCCCCTCTCACCACGCCGCCGTCAATTCGGCGCTGGATCGAAGCGGGATGTATCTGCATCCCTCCTCCACACAAAGTTCGTGCCTTTGCCTTCTCTCTCCTTTGGCGATCTGCGATTCGTCTTCCGGGTAGAGTTCTCCGCACAAAGTTTCGATTTTGGTGTCATTCGGAGCAGTTCCAGGAGCTGTCTTCTTGGTTTCTGATTCTGGTTTGAGCATCTCTAATCGGTTAATTCCTCCTTCATAGTTTTGGTTTTGGCACCATTTTTGGGCGGTTCTGTGATGCACGGCATCGATCTTTGTCTCTTTCGCTGTTCCTTAAAAGACCTTTGGGAATTTAGGTGCAAGGAAACATTTGAAGCCGTTTTGCTGCTGATCCCATTATATTTGATGCCTTCTACTTTCTTTCCGTACATGATTTGAGTGTTTACGATCAAGAAAGCGTTCTATATGCCTAACCTTTCTTCTTAATGATATGGCTTGTAAATTTAGGAATGCATTTTGCATTTCATGTTTTGTGTTAGGCTTTTGAGTGCAACGGACTAATACGATGCATTTGTTTGACGTCTATCCACTGGTCTTAGAGGGCCTTTTTTGTTGGTTTCTGCTGGACCTGACGGTCGTGCGCCTATTCTCATATCCAATTTATTTGCGAGTTTTTCGAGTTCAAAAGAACTTGAAGGCATTTCATTTCTCTGTCTTAGATTGTTCGTTGCCTCAAGTGGTTGGAAGAGGAGGCAATCGCATTATTAGAAGAAAAGCTTTAAAAGGTTTACTTGGGACTCTGAGGAGTTGTAGTGTTGCGAAAAGATAATGCTGAATGATGAAGGTGGCGGGCTGGGGCACAAAGCGCACCAGGAGTGCTCTGAACCCTGTTCGAATTCGGGCCCTAATCATACTTTAAGGGATGTTTTCCCCTCTCAAAGTGGAGGGCCGCAGAAGGGAGGAGGGCCAGGTGCAATTTCACAGGTAAGGCACATGGGTGGGGCTGTTGATTTTCCAACGATTAGCATAGTGATATCCCACCCGGAGGACATTTCAAAGCCTGACATGAGCACCTCAAAGACTGGAGCTTCAGAGGGATATGAGGGCATCAGTGCAGTGGCAGCAGCTGCTTCTTCCAAGAAGGTCTTCTTGCCCACTGAGAGTGACAAGGATCAGTGCAGGTAAATTGCAACAAGAAGTCATTAGTTTGAGGGACTGACGAGAATCAGGTTTGTTGTGGTTGGTCCCCAAGTGAATTATTCAAAAGCATGAAAAACAACTTATGTCTTTTACTTTCTTCTTTTCCAATCTAATGATTTTTCCTGTAGTTAGAAGGTCCCAGTCTCATTTAACTATCAAAACTAATCAAATTCACTTTTGAAGATGCTTTTTTTCCTTTTTTTAAGGAAAGAATTGTGAAACAAATGCAAAAAAATTAATGAACTTCTGTAATTTGAAAAAGCAAATGATTATAGCAGCAAATATCAGCGATCAAATGATATAAACTAAACAATGATGGTATATGTGATAGTATATATTTAAAATTTAGAATGTAATCATTTGAGCATCAGAAATGTTAAATTTGTTTGACCAAACATAGATCCTCATATGCATGGTGATTCTAGTTGACATCAATACATGAAGTACATTTCAGATAGTTCTGACTAGCATGCAATCCTGGACCTTTTGTACTTTCATATGGCCATCTGTGACACTTGAAGAGTTCTAATCTTAAACTGAGATGCCTGTATTCCCCAATTTATGTCACCTACCTAAAACATTCTGCAAGTAAGTACTTTGCTGAGTTGTTTCTCTGACATGCTCATTAACCAAGTAGTGATTTTTATCGCTATTATATCTTTTATATATTCTTTCAAGTTTTTTGAACTTTTGTTCACTCTCTTTTGTGGCCTCATTATTCCCTAGTTTTTCTACCTCTCACTGCAATGCACTGGTCCAATGGTTGAATAATTAAATTGATACATCAGATTTACTCAGAATGACTTCAGATACCATTAAATGTTTATCATGATTGAAACAGTTACTTATGTCACTATGCCTCTCCTCTCACATAAACTGTTTGTTTAGATGCTTCAGATTCTTTGTAAGAATTCTTGTGCCCGTATTTTGTGATGCTTTTACTTGAGCAGAGTTTGTCACCAACAAACAGAAGAACCGTTTATTGATCTTGGTTGCCGATGTCGAGGTGAGCTTGCAAAAGTGCACCGCTCTTGCATAGAAATCTGGTTTCGTACTAAAGGTTCAAATAAATGCGAGATTTGCCAGTACGTCTTCCACATGATGTAATTTTTCTTGGTCTCTTAGTTCTGGATGAAATTACTGTCTGAATCAAATCCTTCTCTGCAGGCAGGTGGCTTCAAATGTGCCATTTCCAGAGCTCCAACCAAGTGTAAGTTTATCTATATAAACATTACCATCAACTGTTATAGTTGTCATCATATAAAAATGACATCAAACGAACACCTTATAAAAGTTAAAAATTCCTGATGTGGAATGACTTATAATTACCCAACAAAAACAAGAAAGGTAATTGTATCTCGTTTCGAACACAACACATTTGAAATAACGAAATAAGTTTTATAAAAATATCCACATAGTTATGAAATTGTCAAATCTCATTAGTATGACAATTTCAGCTATAACCACAGTGGATTTATTATAAAATTTACTCATATTATCTCAAATGCTTTATGCGTTTGAAATGGGATGCAATTACCTTTCATGTAATTATAAATTAGTCAGCAACTAAAATTTGTCTTTTATAAGATGTATGTTTGATGTTACTCTTATAAGACGGTGTGTTCTGTACTTAAATTTGTAAAAATGGTAAACGCTTCTAGTCACTCGAGACTTTGTTCTAGGAAGTTTCCAACTCATGTCCCAACTTAATAAAAAATTGATTTATTGTATCAATTAATAAACAATCTCTTCCTGGAACAGACAAATTACTGGGTTTGGAGGGTCAATTCAGCTCATGGCAGGGGGCAACAAGAACAAGAAAGGGTATGCATGCCATTTTGTTTTAAGTTGAGCTACAGTGGCCTAATTTTACAACCATACTATACTGCTGCAATCCTGAATGATAAATGCATGATTCTACGATTCTTTATTCAAGACAATCACCACTTGTTATCATTCTGCTAGTTGCTCAGTCTGTCATTATCTTGCTTGGATTTATGTTTATGTTCTTTATGCCAACAGGGATGCTGGAACCCACTTTGGGTTGCATTTGCCCTTCTAATTGGAGGACTCTTTTTGGATGTGCTAATATCAGTTTCTCTTGGTATTTCTTCACTGCCTGTGAACATCATAACTGGTACAATTGTTATCCTTTCTTTATGTCAACAATTTTTGTAGTTAATTATTGGAAAGCTACCTGTTTAGTTCTGCATATCATGTTACAGAACATAAACATCAGATTACAATGTGATCAATGTCATATTAAACATTATGAACTGCCTTTTGGAAAAACCCCACACGGATACACAACTGTGGTAATTGTTGTTCGAACTAGATAAAGTTTAACTTGCTTTTACTGTATATTTCTTTCCCTTTCTGTCTTGAGCAGAACGTTCATGATTACATTTGTGAAAATACCACGATGCCCTGTGCATCAACGCTTCATGAAACAATAAGAGTAGGAAAACTTTAAGGTAGGTGGAATTAGTATGAAACTTTCCCTGGTGGGAGCAATATAAGCACAACTGTGGTTCCATATGCATCTGAGCTTTATTAATGTACTAGGAAATAATTCTACAGTAGTTATAAATTATAAGCAAATTAATTCAGATGACAGCTGATAAATTTGTTTCTTAATGTTCATTTTCTATACCTTTGGACACCATGTATAAATACATGGGTATAGATGGACACAGACATGTGCATTTAACTTTATATGCATGTCTATTACTTCTTGCTCAGCACTACTAGAGGCACATATATCTAACTAAACTCAGTTGATTAACTCTCTCTCAATCTCTGAAAAATAAAATACAGTTGATTGGTACAAATATTGTAGGTGTTCTTATCGTGCTGGGTTTGGCTGCTGCTCTTCGGCTTTCTATGGAGTGCTGCCAGGAGATTGGTGCAGCAAGACATATCCCACCAGATGTGACTATGAATCCTGGGTACCATCCTACAGCGTAGCTATTGTTGTATATAACACAAAGAAAGTGTATAGTTGTTGCCGCTATTATTTGTGTTTCTGAAATATTTTACTTCACAAGTGATTGGGTATATGTCAATTGTTTGCTTAATATCGTCTGCACATTTCACTTTCCATTTGTTATTTAATGAAGGTTGTGTATTATTACTTATGATCCGCTCTTATTCTATATGATTTTACTAATTTTTGAGCTGGCATGATTATGAAGACATGCAAACGTTTTGTGCAAGGGAAGCCCTGTTTTCCTTTTTTTTTTTTAGTTGTTTATTTGCATCACTGTTAATGTTCTTCATTATCTGAAGAAGAAATGTATCAATATTTTCGAAGGCTTCTGCCAATGCAGTGATCATACATGCTTTTAACCGCAAACGACATCTACCGCCTCTGTCTACTGTATCTCTAATTTGAGAGAGAGAGAGTGCCTTCCCGCCTTCTGACCGTTGGTTTCCCCTGAAAGCTCGCACTCGACGGAGGAAGATTTGTCCATTAGAAATGGTCCAAGAACAGCCAACCATCCCTCCCCCAAACATAGACATGGATACGACATATTCTTTCACCTCTCTGACCCTAATCGTTCTCCCGTCCGTTTATATACCCCGCCGGAGATCTCTGCTGCCCTGTCGTTCCCCTTTCGGATTCTCCTGCGCCGAGCTCAATGGGTATTTGTTCAAGCAAACCCAGCGAGCTAAATGTCGCCAGCCCCCACGCTCCTCCCGCCGAGAGCCCCACCATTCCCGACCCTGCTCCTCTTGAGGTACGACTTCTCCTCGACGCCTTCTCCTTCCTCAAGATCTTCATGTTTCCAGAATTTGCAGGCCAAGACCGAGAGTGCCGAAGACGGCAAGGAACCGCCACTGGTAGACCTCTCTGAGCCGACTGGTGAAAGCCCGACTGCTGCTGTTGTCGAGGAGCTTGATCCAGGGATCAGCGAGCTGAAACTAGTCGAGGAAACAGAGGCCGCCGACACAGATGGCAAGGAGAAACCTGTTGCAGCAGAGGAGCACCCGCCGCAGTGAGTTTGAACGCATGGGGAACAAAAGCTGATATCTATATCGTCGCGTTGCTTCCATTGAACCAAACGAGAATGAGATCTTCTTGCATTGCCGTCAATCTTCGTCTCTGTGTTGCTCTCGTCTGACCTTATCAGACACGTAGAATAATTGACTGTGATGACAATTTCTGCATTCTAAGAGTTCGACGATAAGCTTCATAGTTCGACCCAAGGAATCACCAGAAGAATCGTTAGCGTAAATGCGTGATCACAAACATATGAACATGGATTCATGTGCCACCACATTCTTCCCACCACTATCTACGTACGGAGCCCACATAAATTACTCACGACGAACATAATGTTTAGTGAAACCCTTGTATGGCCATCCAACCTTCACATGTATATTAGATTGGAAAAGACCTCGTTATTTCCGCAAACTTCTCGATGCTCTCGACAGCAGACATGTTCTGCTTCTCCTCTATGTCAAAGCTACCCAACTGATTCACACCACAACATGGTCTAGTTTGTGCTATGAAAACAATATCTGGACAGCTAATTCCAGTGCTTAAACTTGGTGCCATGGAGGTTGGTTGACACTATACATTGCACGTTGGTGGAAGGAATTTCCAAGAAGCAAACACAAGAAGAGTGAAACCGTGCATGATTCCTGTTCCAGCATCCTGAGTATAATACTGTTCTCTCTACCAAGTCAACCTTCTCCCATGCATTATGGAACCTCCATATGGGCACTACAAGTTGTGCTCAATTAGCACCTTAGATTTCTATATATGCACACAAGTCTCTCTACTGTCAATCTCATCTCACCACCTCCGGGAGAAGAGAGGATACAGTGGTGATGTCTCCTTGGTCGTGTTACCGAAGCATGGGGCTTCTTTGCATTGTCCTCCTCTCCCTCTCCATTCCTTTCGCCATTGGCGACCTCCAAGTCGGGTTTTACAACTCTTCCTGCCCGCAAGCAGAGTCCGAGGTGCTTTCCGTCGTCTCTAAGCACTTCGCCACCGATCACTCCGTCACCGCCGCCTTCCTTCGCATGTACTTTCATGACTGCTTCGTTAGGGTAATAAGCCATCTCCTCTTCACGACAATTGTCTTTGCACTACATCGTGATGTGACAACGTAATGTGCATGGCTTTGTTTCTGCTGTAGGGTTGCGACGCATCGATCCTCATAGCTCCAACCAAGAAGAAGAAGACGGAGAGGTCGGCGGGGCCAAACCTCACTGTTCGCGGGTTCGAGATCATCGACGAGGTGAAAGCAAACCTGGAGGCTCAATGCCCGTCCACTGTCTCCTGCGCTGACATTATAGCGCTTGCAACCAGAGACGCCGTAGCACTAGCCGGCGGTCCCAACTACGACATTCCCACTGGGAGACGAGATGGCCTCGTCTCCAACCCCAAAGACGTCCGCTTGCCAGGGCCATCCTTGACGGTCTCTGAGGCTTTTCAGTTCTTCTTGGCGAAGGGATTCACCCTGGAAGAAATGGTCATCCTCCTGGGCAGCCACACCGTCGGCGTGGCCCACTGCGTCTTCTTCCGCGACCGGCTCGGAAATTTCCAGGGCACCGGCGCGCCCGACCCTTCCATGGACCCGAGCTTGAAAGCCAAGCTTACTCGAATCTGCGGGCCAAGACCGAAGCCATTGAAGAAGGATCCTACTGCGTTCTTGGACCAGAACACGTCTTTCGTAGTCGACAACCAGTACTACAAGCAGTTACTGGTGAACAAAGGGGTGATGCAGATCGACCAGGAGCTGGCTTCGGATAGTTCGACGGCGAGCGTTGTCTCTGGCCTGGCGTCAGATGAAGCGGGCTTTCTACAGAAGTTTGCAGATGCTTTGGTGAAGCTGGGGAATGTGGAGGTCCTGATGGGGACTGGTGGGAACATCAGGAAGAAATGCACTGCTTTCACATAGAATCCAACATCCACTACTCTTTCCTTTGTAATATTTTCAGTGGAAGATAAACACATGATCTTCTTCTTGTGCTCCTCTCTCTCTCTCTCTCTCTCTCTCTCTCTCTCTCTCGTGGCATTCTTGACCATCAAAGCCATGGCCACTGGGGTTTAATTGGTCAAAAACTTACGGCAGAGTCCAGACTGTTATCTGTTGGAAGTTTACGGAGGGGATATATTTTATGGTTTTCCATCTGACATCACGTGGCATTCTTGATGCACATGCACATAGCTGCATGTCATGGAAGTAAGCGAAACGTATTAGCGTGTCATGGGAGTAACAAGTTAAGACTTGCAACATTTTTCCATTCATATCATGGCGCCACAAGGCATATCTCAGATCCAGCCGTCCATCGACCGAGTTTGACCTAGAAAACAAAAAGTCAGCAGAAAAATGTACTATTGAGAACAAAAATAAAAATATAAGAGAATTCTGAAAATTTTGCATGACCTATTGAGAAAAAGATTAGGATTTTTTTTATTTTTTTTAGGTCCAATCGAAAAAAAAAGAGTAAAAATATCAGAAAACACAAAGGAAGGGCTCTTGAGAATAGGCATACATAAAAAAGAAAATCTAAGTGAGTTATTTTTCTTCGATAAAAAAAATTAATGGTAGCCTTTTTCTTCATGTGAGTTTTTTTTTTTATTGTTCAGATTTGGGGATGTTAGATTGAAAAATTAAAATATCCTATGCACATATTTTACTGAAAATATGTTTATTTTAGTTTTATATGTTGCTATTGACTATTTTTATCTTTGTCATTCTCTTTTTGCTATGTATCACGCAGGAGAGGTATAGGTATGATGTGGCCACGTTTATGTTGTGTGGATTGCTCGTAAAAAATAGGTAGAGAAGGTTGGAAAGGGTACATTTAATTCATTTCATTAATTAAATCAGCTCGAAAAACTCAATTCATTACTTAACCTTTTTTTATTGTGAGGGTATTAATTAGTGTATGCATCACTTATTACGACTACTGCATAAACATCAAAATGAATAATAACCGATGATTCAAACTTAAACAAAAGGAGTTTTCTTTATGCATGCATGGATATTAAAATCGGAGAGACTTTGTTGAGTATCACACATTGGGACAAAATATTTTGGCGATGATAAGGATGAATCAAATCAGATTACGCTCCTCGTTTATAGTATAACGAGATACGATGTGATTCTTTGATGTTATATTAGTTTCTTTTATCATTATCATTTCATCTAAGAGGTTAACTAATAATATTACTGTCATTAAATGGAATTACAAGATTTTACTTTCACCATATCAAATAAATGCATATACTATAAATACACATTTATAAACATTTCTATTTTATGGACGAGATGCAGCAAACATTACATATATTTCTCAACGTGACAGGATGAAACTATGCCATTTTCTTACAATCCATTTTGAATTAAATCATTAAATTTCAAGCCCAACCGTGAATGATTAGCGTGATTGACAGCCATGTTAAATAGCCTTACTCATGTAGCAGTAGACACGTCAGCATCAATTGATCCGGTCCATTCTCTGCCCTTCTTCGCTGACCTTCGATCGGGTTGGGTCATCGTCGAATGGTGCATCCGAAGTGGACCTAAATCCGATTTAGATCCTTGTTCACTGATGGCAGAAATGTCTTAGGATCGAAGGACACTTTAGTAAACTAAACCCAAAAACTCACCATTTTGCTTCGTTCTCTCCCAAAAAACGGCCAGCTCACGACCATTTTGCCCCGTTCGTCGCTCTCCCTATTCGACCCGACATTGCAATTGCTAGTTGTTCAGTTTATAATTCATGAAATCTAATTTTAATTAAAAATAATAATTATTATCATTTATAAATTTATAAACATAAAAATTTATACAATCATAAAATCAACTATTTATCGTAAGTTGGTATTATCAAAAAATTAAACTTAACATTCTATAATCTCAAATATGAGAGATCTTTTAAACGTTTACAAGAGATATCAATTCAGATTTATCTATAATATTTTATTATATATAAAATATACTTAACAATAATATATCAATCCATAAAAACTTGCCCAAAATCTAAATAGTTTTACATTACCTCAACCCAATTTTAATATTTTAGTAAGTAACAAGCTAATCTGAAAATTTTATATAATAAGAGGGTGAGCAACTCAATAAGTAACTAACATATCCACGATGAGAAATGCTAGATCATATGGTCTTAATATTAAGGTACAAGGTAGGGCTATAAGAATTCATAGATATTATTTTATTATAATTATACTTTATTTATAATATTAAAGTAAAAAGCAATTAGGAATATATTAATAACGTAAAAAATTTAGGCACATATCAATAGCGTATGAAATCTTTAGAAGCATATCAATGACATATGAAATATTTAGGCACATATCAATGAAGTAAAAAATATCTACGAGCATATAAACGACGTATGAAATATTTAGGTGTATATCAATAGTGTAAAAAATATTTAAGTGTATCTCAAGAGAACAAATAAAAAACGTAAGCTCAAGTATCATATATGTTGTTGCATTCATTACATTCTTATCTAAAGAGCACATAGGAACACATAAGTAATACTTCGGATAAGAGGTCAAAAATATAAAGGGTGAAGTAAGATCATAACATAATATGATCTATTCAATTCTGCATGCCCATTAACATAAGTCTCCCATGTTTGGAAGCTCCATCTAGTCATGTTTGGATGAAGTCATAAGGGGCCAACAAGAACCTCATAAGCTCTAAACGTAACTCTCTTTTTTATTTCTAACAAAAGTTTATATTATCTCATAAATATCATAGTATAAAAGCACATTATGAGCAAGAAATTTAGCATGTATAAGAAGTATATGAAACAATAAAAATAAACTTTTGTTAGAAATTATTATTTCTATTTTGTTGAATCTATATGATTAATTGAATTAGATGTTTGGGTAGATATTTTTATTTTAAATCTTTTAAATAAGGTATGAAAAGAAAGATCTATGAGTTTAATTTTCAGTTTTGTATAATTAAAATTTCTAACAAAAAGTTACAAGTAGTTTAGTATAAAAATGTTAGAAATTATCATTTATATTTTATAGAATCTATGGGGTTAATAAAAATAAATATTTGGGTATATATTTGTACTCTAAATCTTTTAAATAAGGTACTTAGATAAAGATATATGAGTTTAGTTTTTAAAGAATCAAGGTTTTTTCAATTTAGTTAAAAAAGTTATAAATCAAATAAGACAAATAGGTCATAAATATCAAAAATTTTATATTCATAACTTTTTATCTAAACGAGATTGATATCATGTATGAAACCCCTCAAATTACTCATAATTAAGATGAAAATAGAGATTAAAATTGCTAAAAGAAGAGGTTAGAATACTTCCTTTAAAGGATTTGAACCCAACAAAGAGGGATTGTCCCAAAAATCCTAAACCAAATCACTTCCTATTCTTTTTTTCTTCTTCTCTGTTCTCCCTCTCTTCTCCACCAAACACTACCTCCTTTAGTTCCTTCAAGCTCAAGGCAAGAGGGGGCGGAGAAACCCCTTTTTATTTTTTTTATATATTTTATAGTTTAATCCTTGTGATTATCTATATTTACAAATAGATCATCAGATTTATAAATAGGTCATTCTAAACAATTCAAAATAGGTCATTATATTACAAACATATCCTTAAAAATTAAAAATAATTTTAAAAATAAAAAAATATTATACTCTCCTCCCCCTCGATTGATGAAAAGATTAGGATAAGCTTTATTCATTTTCTCCTCTAGCTCCTAAGTAGATTTATTAATAGAATAATGCCGCTAAATCATTTTAACTAGAGGAATGATTTAGAGGCATTATTTCTTAGAATATTTTCTTTCTTATCAATGATCTGAGTGAGCTCTTTGACATAAGACAAGTCTTTGTCGATCACAATTGGCTTATACTTAATGATATGAGAAGGATCCGATATATATTTTCTAAGTATTAAAATATAAAATATAATATGGATATAACATAAAGATGGTGGCAAGACAATCCGGCAAACAACAGAACTAATACTCTCAATGACTTTAAAAAGTTCAATAAACCTCGAGCTTAATTTTCCTTTCTTCTAAAAAGTTCAAAAGGGGAGACTTTCAAGAATACAAAATTCGATACTTGAAACTCGATATCTCTTCTTCTGTTGTCTATATAGCTCTTTTTATGACTCTAACTAGTCTTTAATCTTTCTCTTATAATTTAAATTTTTTTAGTAGTCTCTTGTGCTTTGTCAAGTGTTAACAATTCTCTATTGCCAACCTCTTCCCAACATATAGGTGTTCTAGACTTTTACCTATATAAAGTTACATAAGGAGCCATTTGAATGCTTGAATAATAATTATTACTATAAGCATATTTAATAAAAGAAATATCTTTATCTCATTCACCTTATCAATCCATAACATAGGCTCTAAGCAAATCCTCAAATATTTGAGTTATTCTTTCTGATTGACCATCGATTTGAGAGTGATACAATGTGCTAAATTTAACTTTAGGACTCATATATTCCTATAATCTTCTCTATAATCTTGAAACAAAACTGGAGTCTCTATCAGAGATGAAATACTATACAGTCTTATTATTTCATTAATATATAAATCTATAAGCCTATCAAGAGAATAAGTCATATTGATAGATAAGAAATGTATAGATTTGGTTAACCTATCATTGATGACCCAAATAGCATCATGCTTTCTTGATGTTCTAGGTAGACTTGAAACAAAGTCCATAGTAATACATTCTCATTTTTATTCAAGAATATCTAAAGGTTGCAACAATCTTTGAAGTCTTTAATGTTCTACTTTGATTTACTAACAAGTCAAATACTTTGAAACATAATTTGTAATTTCTATTTTCATGCCTTCTCACCAATAATGATTTTTGAGATCTTTATATTTCTTAGTGCGACTAGAATATATGGTGTACTCAGAATTATGATCTCATTCCAAGATTTGTTTCTTGATATTTGGATAATTAGGAATGATACTCTATTCCTAAATCTCAATAGGTCATCTTTTGAAACTCAAAACTCTTGCTTTAATCTCTTTTCTACTTCATTCCTCAAGAAGGCTAAATGTGGATTTCATAGTTGTTATTCTTTAATTTATCGAATGAAATTATATTGAACCTGGATAGGGGCCATCAATATCATTGAGTCTCACACTATCCTCATAACATTCAAGTCATAATTTTCTTTTAATAACTTTCATTGCTTCACCACTAGACCAGTTATAAGACTTGTAGGTTTTCTACTAAGTGCATCAGTTACCACATTGGCTTTATATTGATGATAACAGTTGGTGCAATCATAATCCTTTAGAAGTTTTATCTATCTTCACTATCTCATATTTAACTCTTTCTAGATAAAAATATACTTTAAACTCTTATGAATAGTAAATATTTTAAATATTCTCTAAGTAATATCTTCAAATCTTTAAAGCAAAAATAATTACTACTAATTCTAATCATGAATTAAATAATTCTATTTATAACTTTTCAATTGTTTGGAAGTATAAACAATTACTTTCTCATCTTGCATCAAAACATAACCAATGCATTTTCTCGAAACATTTGTATAAACTACAAATTCCTCGTTATGATTCAAAATAGTAAGAATAAAGGCACTAGTCAATCTTCTTTAACTCTTGAAAACTTTACTCATAATCATCATCCTATTCAAATTTCATATTTTTTTTAGATTAGTTTGGTGAGAGAACTAGTAATTTGAGAGAATCCTTTTACAAATCTCTTGTACTAACTTGTCATGCCAAGAAACTTCTAAATTTTGGTATATTCATTGATATTTCCTATTTAACTACCACTTCTATTTTCTTTGGATCAACAAGATGCCCTTTCCTAAAATCATATGGTCTAAGAAAGTAACTTCATTCAACTAAAAATCATATTTGCTGAACTTTGCATATAACTTCTTTTCTCTTAGCATGGATAATACATTTCTCAAGTGTTCTTCATGCTCATCGCTACTCCTCAAATACACTATTATATCATTAATGAATATAATTATTCAGTCAAACAAGAATGGCTGAAATATCCTATTAATTAAATCCATAGCTACATGGGCATTAGTTAAGCCAAAAGGTATTACTAAAAATTTATAGACCACATCAAATTCTATAAGTTGTTTTTGGGATATCCTCCTTCTTAATCTTCAATTAACAATAACCAAACCTGAAATCAATCTTAGAAAAGACCCATGCATCTAGCAATTGATCAAAAAAATTATTAATTTTAGGTAGAGGATACTTATTTTTTATGGTCACCTGATTCAATTATCTATAATTGATACAAAGCCTCAATGTTCCATCATTCTTATTAACTAACAACATTAGAGCACCCCATGGTGAGATGTTGGGCCAAATGAAACCCTTATCTAATAATTATTGTAGTTGTTTCTTGAATTCTACTAATTCGAGTGATGCTATTCTATAAGGAGGTTTAGATATTTGGGTTGTCTCGAGAATCAAATCAATAGTAAATTTATTTTCTTTATTTGCATGTAATTCGGGCACATCATCTAAAAATACATCAGGGAACTCTCTAACCATTGAAATTTTATTTAAATTAATTTCTTATTTAGAATACTCGTTTACATATATAAGATAACAAAAATAGCCCTTCTCGATGATTGTTAAATCCTATAATTTGATGATGAAATCAATTGATGAGTTTATGGACTAATATAAGTTTGGGATAAGTGACGCAAGAGAAATTTTGATCATGGACTTGAACCATCAAAATACAAATTATTGAAGTAAGAGAATCAGATGTTGGGCTAAAAAGCATCATGTCAGAGATTGGATGTTGAGCCGGAGGATTGGTTGATGTGTTGGACAATGGACCTCTTGCCATAAGTTCAAGCATCGGGCCGAAAGAATCAAGTATTGTACCAAGAAGATCAAATATTGTAGGAGGTCAATATGCTAATAGATTGGGCAATACACCGAGAAAAATGATGACATGTTAAAGGTTAAAATGAAGTGTCTAATGAACAGATGACATGCCAAACAACATACTAAAGGCTTCATAATTATAATTAGAGTGATTAAGTCTTAATCGAAGTCATTTTGAGTCTAATTGAGTTAATTTTGGGCTGTAACCATGTCAACTTAATTAGAAGCCCATTATGCCTGCATTAGGGCCGAATTGGGCCTATTAAAAAGTTAATTCGATGACTTGAGGTTGGCCCAATCGGTGGTATCATTAGGCCTAGGTGGTGGTATCACTTGAGAGCCGGAAAGCACAAGTTATGCTTTTCTAAAAGTTCCAATGATAGTATCGCCTAGGGCGATGGTGGTACTACCCAAGCCGATAGTGGTACCACTAGAGCCTAGATTCCTAGGCTTTGTTTGGTGGTAGTACTGTCTAGCGCTGATGGTAGTACCATTAGTACCTCGAAAATTCGAGGATTTGAATTATTCACTTCATTTTTAAAGTCATTTGGGGTTTATAAATACCCACTCATGCTTGCTTGATGAAGTAAAAATTCTTAAGTATAAAGTGTTGTAAACTCTCTTGAAAAGTGTTTGAGTTTCTTCCTTCTTGAGTGTAGAAGTTATACTAAAGAGGTGTGAGGTCTTCTGTAAAAGAGAGGTGTAAAGGTTCTCTTTTAAGCTTGTGAAAAGGAGAATGGTTGTAACTATAGGGAAATATTACGGTGACATCACATGTACAGTGGAAGAACAAAAACAAAAATCTCAGATTTTCATAGAAAAATAGTCTCTTATCGTCATGCGAAGATTGATGCGCAAAAGCTGCAAAATCGAAAACTATGCATATAAAAAAGATATGTTACTTAGGAAGATCGTATATCCCTGAAATTCTACAGATCTATGGGAGAAGATGAATGAGGTCAAGTGTCATCTTCTCTAGCAATGATCCACATGACAAGGGTTACGAATATGCTTATTAAATCACTGTCCAAATCCCCACATGTCCCAAATATAGGCTATTGGCTAAGGAGGAGAAGGGGAGAGGAGAATAGGAGGTGGTAGCTAAAAGAGCCTGACTTATGACCCTTTGGTTCTCTCCTATTTATAGAAGCTCATTTTCAACTTAACCCTAATGGATCTTACCTTATTAGGTATTGGATCTCTATTTAACTACCTAAATCTCTACCTAATAATCTCTCTTTGGCTCTTATTGGATCTCATCCATAAGATCAAATAACTCATCCATAAGATCAAATAATTTAGGAGCTTAGTAGATATCCAATAAAATAGGGGCTTTAATGGATATCTCATATTCGAATCTCTACTTATCGTAACACCTACCATATGTGTGTGACCCTATAGGCCCAATATCGAGCTAGCCATGAGTTATACATGTCAAAACTCCTTCTAGCTCAATGAATTATTATCTCCATAATAATTCACTCAACTCATTGACTATGGATGTATTGGGCCACTACGCCGCAGTCCCTAGACGATATAGGGGAATCAAATCCTTTGGACTTATCTATCCTAAGTTACCATATACCTATAATCTCTCATCCATCTAATACCCTAGAGACCGTATACCGGGCATGATGCTGTCAAACCCATATGGTTTCTACTCGAGTCTCGCTCTAATATGATTCTCTTAGAGAACTCTTTCTTTTTCAATCTGAATGACAATGGCCAAAGATTTGCCTTAGCAAGAATATATAAAATATTCCTCTCATGACACCTAGAGTGGATGATCCTCTATCGATACTCAATAGTCCTCATAAGGTTGACTACCACTCCCGATGACCGGTTGTGCTAGATATAGAACTTCCAAGTCTATAAGTTTGATATCAAAGAGTGGAGTACTCATATAGGACATCTTTGGTGTCTCAAGTCTAAGAACTATATATATACCACTAGGACGACAAAATCACTGTTTAATAATGAGTTATCATTAATCATCTAGCATTCCGTGAGTGAATCATTTAGTAAACTCATTCTCTAATAAGCACTTATGTGGTATCTGTTGGGAAATCATGGGGGGCGACATCATATGCGCAGCGGAAGAACAAGAAGACAAAAATCCCCGATTCCCAAAAAGATGTTCGTCGTCGTGCGAAGATTGGTGCGCAAAAATCCGCAAAACACAAAACTGCATATAGAGATTGTGTTACCTAGGGAGATCGTATATCCCTGTTTCCTTGCAGATCCTTAGGAGAGGGTGAAGGAGGTCAAGCGTCCTCCTCTCTAGCGGTGATCCACACAGCAGGGTTGCGACGATGCTCCTCAAAACTCCAGGCCTACTCTGAGGTGGAGAGGGAGAGGAGAATAGGAAAGACAAGCAAAGACTCTAGCCTATAAGGCTGTGAATCCCTTATATTTATAGAGATCCCGTGTCAAACCCTAATGGGTCCTTCCCTAGTGGGTATTGGATCTGCATCCAATAAGACAAGGGCTCTGTCGGATATCTCATATCCGAACCTCTACTCATCGCAATGCCTACCATATGTGTGTGACCCTCTAGGCCCAATATCGAGCTGGCCGTGAGTCATACCCATCAGAACTCCTTCTAACTCAGTGAATTATTATCTCTGTAATAATTCACTCGACTCATCGACTACGGACGTACTATGCCACTACGCCGTAGTCCCCAGACGATACAGGGGAATCCAATCCATTAGACATGTCTGTCCTCAGTTACCATGTACTTATAGTCCCTCATCCATCTAATATCCCAGAGACCGTATATCGAGCATGGTGTTGTCAGACCCATACGGTTTCTACTCGAGTCTCGCTCTAATCGGATTCTCCCGGAGAACTCTTTCTCTCTCAACCCGAATGACCCTAGCCAAGGATTTGTCTGAGCAAGAACACATGGGATATTCCTCTCATGACGCCGAGAGTGGATGATCCTCTGTCGACACTCAATAGCCCTCGTAAGGTCGACTACCACTCCCAATGACCAACTGTACTAGATCTGGGGACAACCAAACCTATAAGTCTAGTATCAAAGAGTAGAGCACTCATACAGGACATCCTTGGTGTCTCAAGTCTAAGGACCAGATACACTACTAGGACTACGGAATCGCTGTCTGACAATAAGGCATCATCAACCATCCAGCATTCCGTAAGCGGATCAATCAGTGAACTCATTCTCCAATGAGCACCTGTACTGTATCCCTAGTGTCCCTACACGAGCAGCTATGAGACCAGCTGCATCCATCATATGGACGGGTATACAGCACACCAGTCTATCCGGTTATCACGATGTCCCTCTCGAGTAACCTATGACCGGGATTATTTCGGATATGTGTTTAAAGGTGAATCGATCTCATTATCGTGATCTCATCACGATCCGATTCCCATTGCACAAATCCAAGGACATCACAATATATATATGCATTTATGCAATAGTTATAAAGTGATATACGCCAAAATATAATAAGCAAAAAGATTCTGTATCAAGTCACACGTGCCATCACTCACGTGATTGGCTTGTTGGGCACCTATGACTAGCAGTATCCCTATTATGCCCATATGTGCAACTATGAGACTAATCGCCTCCATTATATGGATGGGTATTCATCATACTAGTCTATCCAGTCATTTCGATGTCCCTCT
Source organism: Musa acuminata AAA Group (assembly GCF_036884655.1). Classification (NCBI taxonomy): domain Eukaryota; kingdom Viridiplantae; phylum Streptophyta; class Magnoliopsida; order Zingiberales; family Musaceae; genus Musa; species Musa acuminata. Next base: position 8,421,355 of record NC_088353.1, on the reverse strand, counting down.
CGAGTTACCTATGACAGAGATTATTTAGAGTATATATTTAAAGGTGAATCAGTCTCATTATTGTGATCTCATCATAATCCGATTCTCATTGCACATATCCATCAATATCACAATATATGCAATAGGCAATATAAGGTGAGAAAAATATCAAATACATAATAAGAAAAAAGAGTGTGTATCATGTCACACGTGCCATCACTCACGTGATTGGCTTGTATGACACCTATGACTAGCAATCTCCCACTTGACCTAAAGTCAATCACCTATGTGTTTGATCCCCATCCGACTCCTATAACACTCAAAGATAATATGAGACAATAGTTTCGTCAATGGATGATCCTCTCATGACACATAGAGTGGATGATCCTCTATTGATACTCAATAGCCCTCATAAGGTTGACTATCACTTCCGATGACCGGTTGTGCTAGATATAGAACTTCCAAGTCTATAAGTTTGATATCAAAGAGTGGAGTACTATATATATACCACTAGGACGACAAAATCGCTGTTTGACAATGAGTTATCATTAATCATCTAGCATTCTGTGAGTGAATCATTTAGTAAACTCATTCTCTAATAAGCACTTATGTGGTATCCCTATTATGCCCATAGGTGCAACTATGATACTAATCGCCTCCATCATATGGATGAGTATTCATCATACTAGTCTATCTAGTCATTTCGATGTCCCTCTCGAGTTACCTATGACATAGATTATTTAGAGTATATATTTAAAGGTGAATCAGTCTTATTATTGTGATCTCATCATAATCCGATTCTCATTGCACATATCCATCAATATCACAATGTATGCAATAGGCAATATAAGGTGAGAAAAATATCAAATACATAATAAAAAAAAAGAGTGTGTATCATGTCACACGTGCCATCACTCACGTGATTGGCTTGTATGACACCTATGACTAGCAATCTCCCACTTGACCTAAAGTCAATCACCTATGTGTTTGATCCCCATCAGACTCCTATAACACTCAAAGATAATATGAGACAATAGTTTCGTCAGTGGATCTGCAATGTTATCTTCGGATGGAACTCTTTCCACTGCTACATCTACTCGAGCCATGATCTCTCTAATAAGCTGGAACCACCTTAAAACACTTCTGATAAGACCTAGGTTCCCTTGTTAAGCAATCGCTCTGTTGTTATTATAATATAAGGGAACCAACTCCTCGTTGCTTGCACGACTACCAAATTTGTGATAAACTTTTTCATCTAGATTCCCCCCTTTACTACCTCTACCACAATAGTGTATTTCACCTCTATGGTTGAATTAGTAGTAGTATCTTACTTGAAACTCTTCTCCATTTAGGGTGAACACATACCCTAAATTAAACTTACTATTATCGACATCGGATTAGAAAGTGGAGTCCGTGTAGCCCTCAACCCTGAGGCCACTTCCTTCATATACCAGTAAAAGATCCTTAGTCCTTTTCAAGTACTTAAGGATATACTTTACTTATTTCCAATGCTCTAAGCCTAGATCTATTTGATACCTGGTCGTTACACTCAAAGCATATGCTATATCAGGCCTGGTATATAGCATAACATACATGATAGACCCTATCGCTAAGGTATAGGGTATCATATCAATGTTTACCATTTTTTCAAAAGTTTATTGGGGACATACTTGTTGAATCTCGGATTTTGATGATGAAATCAATTAATGCAATTATGATCTAATATGGGTTTGAGTGATGTAGGACTAACCTCGATCAAGGAAAGACAATTCAATTAAAGTAGGAAGAATTGAACGTTGGGCCGAAGGAATGGTCAACATGCTGGAAGGACTTTGCGTCATGAGTTCGGGTATCGGACCAAAGGATCAGATATTGCGTCAAGGATATTGAAAGTTGCGAAAGGTCAATATACCGATTGGTCAATACGTCAAAGGATCGAACGAAGCATCAGATGAACCAATGATATGCTGGACAATTTAGGATTCATACTTATAATCGTATGTATTTAGATCAAGTTAGTTTAGGTCTAATTGAGTCAGTTTTGAGGTGAAACAATATTAATTCAATTAGGGGCCATTGGACCTGAGTTGAGGTTGTTTATATATTTATCATGCAAGTAATGTATTGTCGTATAGAAGTCTCATCCCATAGATCCTTATTACTTTTTTATTATTATTATTAATTTATAATTCTATTCATTTCAATAGAGCAACTTCATACTTTCATAAAAGCCATTACTATTGAAATGTATCCTCCACCTATTAGCATACAACAACAATAACAAAATTAAAAGTATAAATTATTTAAAATCGACTACATGAATCTTATCATTGAGATCTATAAAAATTATATATCTAGTTAAATTTTTATTTATAATATTTATTAAGTTCTTGTTAAAATTTTCTTTATCTCTCTTCAGACTATTAACATTAATCTAATTATAGCATCCATAAATCTCCTACGCTAGCATGCTTTCAGTTTATTTTTTTTCTCTAATTTAGTAGAGACTTTGAGGTGTACTAGATTAAGTGAGAAGGATAAGGACAAATATCATGTTTATTGAAGCAAGAAATGAAGCTTGGTGGTCTACGTTAACTGTAACTATGAGTTTTACTTGTCTTCTATTGCTCGCTCCCTAACCAGAGATTTATATTATCCAAGTAACCTATCTCACTTAAATATTTAGTTTTCTTTTAGTTGTAAGTAAAAAAACAAAAAAAAGGTAACAAAAGTATATCATGTGATGCATTAAACAATTTGACATCATGTTTTTCTTCTCCTCGAATAACCTTTTCTTCTACATGCAACAAAAGTTGTGTCCGAGGTAACCCGCAAGGTTTCAGGGAGATCTTCACCAGGTATGAGTTGAATGAAAATAGAGTTCGCTGCTAGAGACATTTAGGTAATGGTTACTGTGTAGTCTTTGTTTCTCAAGCATCCTACTTTCAATCCATGATAGTTCTTTGAACGGTAAAAGGATGTTCATTGCTGGTTGGATCAGAGAAAGGATTTGTGTTCATCATTCCAGTAATGTAAAATTTTAAATTATTGGATGCATCCATTTTGCAATTTTTGGTGGATTCAAGGAAACTATTGGCTAATTTTCATTTAGTCACTTTGCATTTGTGCTCAAGCATATCATTCTTTTTCTTTAAAAAAAAAAAAACTCTCATTCTCTGCTTGCTTAATTCAAGCTTCTGACTATGCATTGATCATCTTAAATGCAGGTATTGGTTTCAAACTCCTTATCTTAACAACGCAGTGGGCTTTACCTCCTCCAAAGGTAATTCTTGAGGCCTCTAAGAGTAGTTATGATGACAGGATATATTAGTAGGATGAGAACACAGTTCAGAGGAACTTATTAGTAGGATAGTCCTTCGACAACTTTCTTGAACCCTTGAGAACAACAGGGGTTGGCAATTCTTGTACAGATTAACAAGAAGCAATGTGTACGGGGATGTTATGCACTCGATCGTTGTAGAACTTGGTGTTTCATCGTCTCAAACGTGTCAATGCATCATTGTACAGGTTCAATTTTGTCTTCGCTTTATATCTTTCGTGGAAGTGGATGAACGATGCTGTTGATAGTGGCAGAATTGGGAAGTTCGTGTCGATGTGTGGTCGCCACCTGCTTCTTCGATTTAGGACTTGGAGCTTTTGATGTCGGCGTCGCTGTCGGCAGCTTCTTCCTTTTATGGCCTTGGAAGAGGAAGAATCCTTCTACATGGGCTCTCCAAGTCGTCCTGCTGCCTCTCCATGTCCCACCTCAAGCAGCACCTCGCACGGATCATCGTCGCCGGAGCCTCCGGGCACCCGTCCGCCCTCGCCTCCCTCCTCTCCTTCGCGGCCACGTCCCCCCACGGCGACCTCCGCTTCGCCTCCCTCCTCTTCGCCCACGCCCCCATCCCCGCCCGCTTCGCCTACAACTGCATGCTGCGGGGCCTCGTCGGCGCGCGCCTCCCCGGCGGCGCCCTCCTCTTGTATCTCCAGATGAACCGTGGTTGCGTGGCCCCCGACCGCTTCACCTTCCCCTCCGTCCTGAAGGCCTGCTCGCTTCTCCCCGCCGCCGCCGCCGGCGAATCTGTTCACGCGAGAATCTTCCGCCTCGGTTTCTCTTTGGACGCCTACGTCCGGAGCGGCTTGGTCAGAATGTACTCCGAGTTCGACCAAGTCGCTGCCGCTCGACGGCTGTTCGATGAAATCCCGGATAGAGATGTCGTTTTGTGGAACTCGATGATCGGAGGGTACGTCAAGTGCGGGGATATCGCGTACGCTCGCCGACTGTTCGAAGAGATGAAACATAGAAATGTTGGGACGTATAATGCACTCCTGGGGGGCTATGCAAAGTTTGGTTTCATGGATAGCGCTTCTAGGCTTTTTGACGAAATGCCTGAGAGGGATGTTGTCTCGTGGAACACGATGATTGGAGGTCACGCTAGGTCGGGAGCCATTAAGGTTGTGCGAGACCTGCTCGCCCGGGCGCCACAGAAGAATGCCACTACGTGGAGCGCCGCGATATCGGGGCTGGCGCAGTGTGGCAGGTTCAAGGATGCACTTGATCTGTTCAAGGACATGTTGGTCGAGGTGCCACGGCCTAACCAGTCTGCTTTGGTCAGCGTGCTTTCATCTTGTGCCCATCTGGGCACTCTTGAACAGGGCATATGGATTCACAGGTACATCACCAGGCAAGAGATCGAGGTGGACGATTTTCTCGGCTCGTCGCTCATGGACATGTATGCCAAATGTGGGATGCTACAAGGCACCAAGCTGGTGTTTGACAGATTGGAGAAGAGACATGTTTGCTCTTGGACCTCGATGATCTATGGATTTGCCATGCACGGGCGTTCCCCAGAGGCATTGGAAACTTTCAGAGAGATGGAAAGATTAAGGATTAAACCCAGTGATGTTACAATCATAGCTGTATTATGTGCTTGCTCTCATGCAGGATTAGTAGAGCAGGGACTTAACATATTTAGTCGGATGCATCATGACTATGGAATAACACCAAAGATTGAGCATTATACTTGTATGGTTGGTATTCTCAGTAGGGGGAATTTGATAGAGGAAGCCCTGGAGGTCATCAAATCCATGCCAATGGAACCCGACGAGTTTGTATGGGGAGCATTGCTTGGTGGGCTCAGGGCAAACAGCCAAGACCAGTTGGGCAATGAAGAAGAGTTGTCATCAAAGATGGTTGATTTAAAGCCAAAATCCAGTGGAGCTTACGTTCTTGTTGCAAACATGTTTGCGTCGATCGACCGGTGGGATGATGCCACAAGGATGAGGAGAATGATGGTGGGACTCGGTGTGAAGAAGAACCCTGGATTCAGTCTGATTGAGGTCAATGGATGTTGTTCATGAGTTTTTAGCTAGTGGTGCGGGAGGTTAAACAAGAAATCAGATCAATTGGAGGATAAGCTCATCAAGAGAATAGAAGTGTCCTAGTTGCCTGTGATTGCAGCTTGTGATCTCTTCATGTACTCCTTTGCAAGCCTCATCAAGGTTACCTGCCACCAGAGGTTCTTCTTTGTCTGCCATCTTCAGCAGATTTCACAGCAGACATAGTCACATTTCCATGATCGGAAATCTTAGCTGATGAATTCTCGGACAATGCTTTTGCCAGCAGCTTTTGCAAAGGCATCCATCTTGGTCAGGTTTGAAGTAATATCAGTTGATGCAACAGGCTTGGCAGCAGCTTGAGGTATGGCGCTTGACTTCTAAGTTCTTTCTTGTCGCTGATGCATGAGAATTGCAAATAAGCACAACTATCACTGATCTTCTACCTTGTAAAGCAAATGCAAGGAAATGAAGACATTGTGTGTTACAGAGAGTTTTATGTGTTCCTCAGAATGGATTTTCCCATAAAAGCTAGCATTATTGTTCACTGCATATCGTCATTCAAAAAATGGAAGGGAGAAGAATAACATAGATGAGAAGAAGTGCCTTTTCTTTTGTTCAGAAAACCAATCAAGGTGCCTCTAAGTGGTTTAGTTAGATATCACAAGTCAAACCTTTTGAGTCAAATAATTATTTTTATCCATCTTTTCTGAGATTTTTGTCATGAATTAAGATCCGGAGGGGCATAAGAGAGCCATCCAGAGATGAAAAGCAGGGAGAAGAGGAAAATGTGAGGTACAGGGAGGTAAGGAAACAAACAAAAGAAAGAGAAGACAAGTTGGAAAAGAGAAGAAAAACCAGAAGAAAGAAAAAATAATTAGTTGTCATCCGACAAAGAGTATCTGAATCTTTCTGTTCCATCGGCCTTTCAGAGTTCACCTCAGATCTGAAATCTGTCTTCCAATGCTTCTGATACTTTCTCTACATTGAAATTGATAGTAAATATTTCTGGAATAAGTGAAAAATAAGACATCTATGTTTCAGCCAAGGTTTGTCATACCGAAGCGTACCGCCCGGTACCCGCCCGTACCAGGCGGTATGTACCGGTCCAACAGGTTATCGGTACGCGGACCGCTCGGTACCGCTACAGTGCTACAGTATTATACTGTAGCACTGCTACAGTAGAAAAGTATAAAATTGTTCGGTACATCAGGGTGTACCACTCGGTATGCCCTGATGTATCACCCGGTACACCGGTACCGTATCGTACCGAGCCCGGGTCGAAACGCCGGTACGGTACGATACGGCGATCCTTGGTTTGAGCTTGTTCATTTTTGTTTCTACCTAGTGCTTCAAATGAGTTTTACTCTTTAAAAATTAATCCATGGAGTTCATCAGTATTCTAAGCTGAATGTATTGGAGCTTTAATTATCTTAAAATTTCCTTTTAATTAGACTTTTGCAAGGGAAACTCAATGATCCCAATGAGAAGTTCACATACACGCTTAAAAAAAGAACTTGGGATCTCAAACTTGTGTTCTTTTTATGAACATTCAATGTTTAATTTGACAAACTGCTAGATACAACTCAAACCACAGATCATTGATTGGAGGACCTGAAGCATATATTTTAGATAAAAGGACCCCATTTGAAAATAAATTGCACAACAATAACTTATTTATGTAAAACAAGAAAGCTTCTTTTCATAAAATCTGTCTCCAGCATCTTGATAGACACAACCCTTATTGAGTGTGTGTGTGTGTGTGTGTGTGTATGACTTGTACCTTTTTCTTCTTTGTTGCTTTTAATAAATAGTTTGTTGTGTTGTTGAATTGGATTCTACTGTATTTGGTTTGAGATTTTGGAAGGTTAAGTTACTGGCATTCGTTCAACTTGCCAAATGCTTCAAGGTTAGGACAGTTCGATTAATTTGACAAAGAAATTTAACTTTGATAATATAGGATGAATAACCCACATAAATGGTGGACTAATATATACCTCTTTTGTGTATTTTGCTAACTTGGATCATTGTGAATTCAAATCAAACATACCCTATATTTTTCTTTATGATTTTGATGAAATATCGTGATGAATTCTTCTGATTTCTTACTGTCTAAAATGCAATGTATGAACTTATTCAAAAGGAGAAAAAATTGCATAGACATAAGACAAATACATAATGACATTATAAGGCTCGATGAAACAGAAAATTGATATTTTACTTTTAAGCATTTTAATAGAGTATTTATTTCTTGATTTAAACAACTAGCCAATGATGCAGCAAGAACATAAACGATAATCAATACAAATTATCCTTTGCACTTCATGATGACAATATTTAACGAAACAAAGATATCACCGTTGCTCCAGTTGTTATCCACTGTATCAAAATATGTGGAAAATGAAGAGTACAACATGAGCTCATGAAGTGGTGTCATGATGAATAAATGAGCAATCTCACTGAAATCAGAGTGTTGTCATATTTCAGACATTGATGGAAAAGTAGACCCTGAGATCACCTCATGAGATATTGCTTGAGTTAAACATCGAATTTTCAGCCATTAATGGCCCTTCAATATATCTTTCTTCAACTGGAGCTGAAGAGTTGTTGGTTTCTTCCATTTCAGTTGCAGCTAATGAAGCATGACCTTCATTTATGATGTGTTGGTTGTTCCTGATATGTTTTCTTTTCTTTGGCAGCCTTCTAATCTTGTGTTCCAATAGTTCTTTATAGCTAGGTGAGTTCTTCCAGGCAGCATAGAAGCAATCACAGACCAACTTATTCAACATCCAGTGGAAAAAGGATGGATTAACAAATAACCACTAGCTTTGCTGAATTTTTTATTGTAGATTTATTATATCATTTTTTATATTTATACATTGAATTTAGATTTCATTTGCAGACTAAATGCAGCATATAGTTGTTAGACTTGTTTGAAACTATTTTAGAGTAAGTATGCTTTAAGTTTTATGCAAATTACCAACTCCCAATGTTGTTGTGGAGAGTGTATTATCTTATCCTCTTCTTCAGTAAAGTTTCCATGTTTTAGACCTGGTTGTAGATAATTTAGCCAGCATGAACAACAGCTTCTACCACATCTTTTAAGACCTACCGCAATTGAAACAGGTTGAGTCATGAAAATTTGTACTAGGTGAAATCACACGTGTAGTCATAGAAGCTAAATGACATGTATGGTTGTTGAAAGTTTAATGATCACATAATGTTCAACTTTTTCCAACTAAATAATAATATCTATGAAGACAATAAAACAATTTCTTTCTTTGGTGGTTGTATGACATGGTCAGTGTAGATATGTTGATATAGAATGTATATTAGGATAAATAATTTAATTGTAAGATCATAAAATTAATTAAGTTATAATTTATTACTGAACAATTAATGGATTAAGTAGTCCTCATTGAAGTAAAATGGACTATATAAAATATTGCACAAAGATGAACATATTTTCATCGAATTATAACCGTCAATAGCTCAACTTGCTTTATGTTGATCTAAAAGACAAAGCAATCTTTGTGTTCATGTGGAAAACAAAAGGTGATGATGGACTGCAAAAATGGCTCTCAATAAGTATTTAAACCTAAGATTTACTTTTTGCATGTTAATAATCATAAATTAAATAGTTTCAGTACTGTAATCAAGTCACGAAGAGCCCTTTATCAGCAATTTACTAATCATTGAATAATGTATGTAGTAATATATATTGTTAGCAGGGCACTAATTAGTTATGTTGTTTGCAGTAACATATATTCAAGATAAGCAGATTGACCTGCATTCTTGCTCAAGTCTTTCCAGCTACTACCAGCACCATGTTCTCTAATGTAGGTTCCGAGGATCATGTTCTCTAGAGTCTTTCATCTTCAAGTTTTCATGAATAATGGGCAGTGATTTAAAAAGCGTTAGGCGTCAAAAAGGCACCAAGGTCCAAAAACGTTCGAAGCGTTAGGCGCTCGCCCGAGCGAAACGAGACGCTAAAATATAAAAATATATAATATAATTAATAAATATAATTATTTAAAATTTTAAATAAAAATATACTATTAAATTAAGAAAATCTAAGATACAAAATCACAATATCACATTAACAAAAAATTTCAAATAAATAAAAATTAATAGTATTAAAATCAAAATAATATATTATTAATCTATTAACAGTATTGAAAATTAATCATTTCAAATAAATTTAATAATATTAATAATATACGGTATACGTATATTGTTAAAAGGAAGTGTAAAGGGGTGCTGAGCCTGCTGATTGAGAAAAGAGGAAACGGTAGTGACGAGCGATAGCAGCGGCGACAATCGCGAGCAACGGGAGCGGGAGGCGCGAGCAGTGACAGCAGCAGCGTTTGCGAGCAGCGACAGCGGTGAGTAGCGACAGCGAGAGCAGGAGCGGGAGCGAGAGCGACGAGCAACGGGAAGCGTGAGCGGCGATAACGGCAGCGTTTGCGAGCAACGATAGTAGCGAGCAGTGGCAGTGGGAGCAAGAGTGAGAGCGGCGACAACAGCAGTGACAACGGCGAGCAGCGGGATTGGGATCGGTAGCGGCGAGGGTTAGGGTTAGGGTTCGATTGTCACTTATATCAGTTTTAGTTGGTTCGATTGAACCAACTAACCATCATAGACCGAACCAGGATCGAACCAGATCTAAAATCCTGGTTCGATCACCTTGGTTAACCTAGGCGCTCGCCCGAAACGGCCAGCGCCTGGGCTCGGGCCAGCACTCAGGTGGCATCTGTTTGAAACACACCGTCTGAGAGATTAGCGAGGCGAGGAGCGCCTAGGCGAGCGCCCGAGCACCTTTTTAGATCTCTGATAATGGGTAGCTTTAAGTGGTAATGTTGTTCTGTGTAAGACTAAATGGGGCTTTAATCTTTACTCACTACTAGTTTGGTATTTTGTTTGCATTTGCTTTGTCTTTGGAATCATTTCTTTTGCTTAAGTTTCTCATCTTAAGAAGAACAGTACTCTCATCCGCCATGTTTCGGAAACTCAACTTGTGTTATGAGCCATCAATCCACTGTGCCTTTTTGATTGTATAACCAACAAGATCAGTTGGGTTTCTAATTTATTAGACTAAATATATAGGTTTTACAGTCTCTTCTTGTGTTTACATGTAACTTACGTATTTGAAAATGTGAAATGTTAAACCATGCATATGGATTAGCATTAAATTATCGTATTCTGGTTAGTTTTGTAGAAAAATTCATGCTAAGAAAACAATAAACAGTTTATTTATCCATGTGAAGTTCCTAAATGTGTGGCTGCAATTATGAGCCTTATTCTGTTGCCGTTACTGCGGTTATGAACAATAAAATGTAACTGTTCTTTGGCCAGCTTTCTTCTTCTTTTACTTTTTCTCCTAAAGGTTTATAAGTTTAAGTTTTGGAGCCAAATATTATTTCTTTTGGAAATTATGGTATATTTATTAGTTTTAACATTGCCATCCTCGCTTGTTTAAGATCATAAAGCTTCTTTTTAGTTGAATAAGTCTTGCGTCCTACGTCTAAATTAATTTATTTTTTGGTCTCGAAAGTTATGTGGTAAGTGCCCCCTTCTAGAAAAGCATATATTTTTTTGTGTTTAAAAAATCTCATCCATTAATTTGTTGTTTTCTATATATTCGAATATATATCATAACATTTCATATTCAATAGAAGCACTACATGAATAAAACAGTCCTCCACCTATTTATATTTTTAATACGTATTTCGAGAAAAATATTTGAGTGAATATATTGTTGTGGAATACTATACGTATTTGATAAATAATAGATAAAAATTATATTTTAAATATGTGTTGACATAGGTCTTGTTTGTTAAAATTATATTTCAAAAGTTTATTGAATATTATGTGATAAATTTATACTTTTAATATTTTAAATATTTATATAAAAGTATATTTATATTTATATTTAAATAAATAAAATAAATGAATTCATGTAATATTTTATTAAAAAAAGTTTCATATGGTCTAGATATATAATAAATAAAAAATATAATCATATAAATAAATATAAAATATTTAAAAAAAATAAATAAATAAAATTTTATTTTATAAAAAACATAAATCATGTTAGTTTCCTATTAAATCATATTGGCAATCTTATGATTTTAAATAATATTATAGGATGTTTTAAAGATTTTAAAAATTATATTAACATCTCGTAAATATTGAAAAACTAATGTTATCCTAAGGTAGCATTAGTATTTGAGTATTTGTAATGCAACATTTAGGTCAAATATGATTTAAAAAAAATCAAATATCAATTTATATTTAAAATATACATTGGACATTCAATGTACACTTCAAATATGTTTCCAAATGCATTCTTGATCATGCAAGAAAATTTATAAAGATAGGGTTGGCCAGTGTGGAAGAGAGGGATAGCAATTTGAATGAGAAGTTTCTCTTTTTTAAATTTTGTTGCCGACATTAAAAATTGCTATAAAAATTAGGTCCTCATATAATATTTTATGCGTCATCATACCTGATTTTATGGTAATCTAAAGATGCCAAGGAATATATTGTCTTAAAAAGCTGCTAGGAATAATATCCCTTGATTTGTTGCTGTAATAAGACTATGAATGATGTATATTCTTTAATCTTCGGTTTTGCTATTTCCAACTAGTAATTTGCTGTAGTTTTAAGGGACAAATTGTTGCAGATTTCTCCCAACATATGATAGCATTAAAAAAAAAAAGGAAATATCACTGAAATAAGTTTTAGGTAGTTAGCTCAAAAGGTTTTCTTTGGTACGTTTGATGTTACCTATTTAAAATATTTAATCAATCAAGTTGATTGAAATTAATGTCATGGTTAACATGATGTGTTACCATGCTTTTTCCTTTTTCGAAAGATTGAGCCCATCATCTTTTTTTCTGTAACCATTGTAAAAGATGTGTTATGATCTCAAACATCCTATCAAACTGAATTGATCTTTTTTTCAAAAAATATTCTTTTCGATCAATTAATTTGCACACTCATAGTCATGAATTTGCACAGCCATATTCCACTTCTTGATGATCAAATTGTCTGCAGATCTTCACAATACACACTCTTCATCATGCAGACCACAACCAGTTGTCACGTGGATGGAGGAGCTCTTCAAGAGAGGAAATGGCGACTAGCACTCTACTCCACACTGCTTGAGAACTGGCCCCTGCTGCTTGGGCAAAAAGGGATCGATCCTGACCCACACCAGCGAGAAGATGGACGCAAGCAGAATCGACCAGAGGACGACGATGGTGGGAGTTCTGTTCTGCCTCCCCATCAATCCCTTGAGGAAGGGATACAGGTGGACGATGACCCAGAAGGAGAAGAAGAGCTTCCCGAACAGAGGCCCCCACGAGCCGTAGCCATTGTTGATGGCGTCGGACACGCCGGCCACGACCCCCACCATGTTGAGGATGATCAGGGTGGTTGGGGGGATGAGGAGGGTGGTCCACTTGAAGAGGTAGAGCTCCCCGAACTCGGAGTCGTCGGCGGCCTTGGCCGTGACGGTGAAGTTGGTGTCGACGCCTCCCAGCACCTTGAGGAGGCCCTGGAAGACCGCAAAGAGGTGCGCCGACACGCCACCGATGACCCAGAACTGCTCGTTGCGCCACCAGTCCTGGATGCTCACGCCGCTCCACCGCAGCTCGAGGATCCCGGTGGCGATGATGGACAGGAAGAGACCGAGGAACCATAGGCTCGCTATGTTGTCGATCTGTTCACAGAGTGGCAGTTAATTCAGTTGGGCGCCGCGCCCCCTTCATCATCGTGGAGTGAGCTCAGAATCAATCTTACCGTGGGGATGATGAACTTCCCGGTGAGGAGGCAGATGGCCGGAATGGTGCAGTAAGCGAGGAGGGGGATGGATGTGAATGGGTAGACGATGGTGTTGGTGTATGCGAATCTCTCCAACCATTTCAGGTTGCCGCCATAGCCGTACCAGAGAGGGCAGTGGCGGCTCATGAAGATCTCCACCGAACCCAAAGCCCAACGCAGCACCTGGTGCAGCCGGTCAGAGAGGTTGATCGGAGCAGAACCCTTGAATGCCGGTCGGTCGGGGATGCAGTACACCGACTTCCACCCTCGGCAATGCATCTTGAAGCCGGTCAATATGTCCTCCGTCACTGACCCATAGATCCACCCAATCTACAATGAAAGAATCAGTTGGCAACATCAGCACCAGTGGTCTAGTGGTAGAATAGTACCCTGCCACGGTACAGACCCGGGTTCGATTCCCGGCTGGTGCATAATATTTATTTTTCATTTTTGCTTGAATTACCTCTTTGCCCCACTCGGTCTTCTCTTCGTAGCCACAGCTGATGACGTGGATGGCCTCCTTGATGAGGGCCGCAGAGTTGGAGCCCTGTGGCAGTCCGCCTTCCTCCATGAGGGTGGAGGCGATGAAGACCGGCGACTGGCCGAAGCGCTTCTCGAAGTTCTTCTGCGACATGAGCGACGACTTCTCCAGCTCATCGTAGCCCTCCAAGCCCTCCTCTATGTCCTCCAGGTCGAACCCTCTCTTGGTGTACCCCTTCTTGCTCACCACAATAGCCTTACTGCTCCTCTTGTGCAGGCCCAGGAAGGCCTTCTTCTCGCCCTTCTTGGCGTTGGATTTCCTGCGGCCGCAGCAGCAGCAACAGAACCACGACGGCCAGCAGTCGCAAGTCATCTTCGGCCTCTTCTCCGATTTCGGTGGGTCGTAGCCATACAATGCTTCTCGGTTGAAGACACAACCGGTTCCCACGTACACGGGGCCTTGGATGCCATCCAGCCCTTTCATGTTGATCTACACCAGATTACATAATTCTGCTGATTACTTCGATATAATGCCATGAACAATGTCTGGTATTTCAGGACCAGAACTGATCTTACATCGAAGAAGACGACGTTGCGATTGGCGTATCGATCATGGCGATCAATCCCGTCGAACCTCTGAGGGAACTGGACATAGCACAGCTTTTTCCCCAGCTGAGGGTCCATCAGAAAACACATGGCCTCCCTGACGGCCTTGCTGTTGTTGATGTAGTGATCACAATCCAGATTCAATATGAATGGCGCATTGGTGAGCACAGCCGAGACCCGAACCTAGTCAATTAAGGAACAGTGGATCACGGTAAATATTTACAGCGGGCATATTAGAATGTTTCGTACAGCATATTAGCTCACCAGTGCATTCATTGCTCCGGCTTTCTTATGGTGTTGGTAGCCGGGTCGCTTCTCACGCGAGACATACACGAGTCGAGGGAGTTCCTTACCTTCTACGTCAAGTGCACCTGCGCTGCCCAAGTATACCTGCATGAATCAACCATCATATCAGGTGATGTTCACAGTAGGGTACTAACTTCACATTTGATGCTAAAGATTATTGATGGACAGGTAACATAAGGTCGAAGAAACAACAAAGACGACACCTGAATCATGCCAGGATGATCCCTCGTGTTGTTTCCAGGCCAAGGTGTGCCATCCTGCATCACCCACCCTTCCTCAGGTTTCTTCTGAGCCTTCGCCACTAGTGCATTAATCCTCACCTTGAACTCCTCGTACTCTCTCTGTTATTTCAACTCGGTCAGATGACATGCATAAGATCATGAGGAACCAAATTGATGAAGCTGTATCCTACCTTCATGGCCCTTCTCTCCTTGACGAAGGTGGGCTGCACCTTGTCCTTCAAATAATCTATCTTCTGCGAGAAGTAGAATTCGGGCGCTCGAGGCTCGATGCTGTGCTTCTTGCAGAACGGCACCCACCGCCTGGCGAACTCCGCGGTCTCCGACATGGTGTCGAAGGTCAGCATCGACGCGCCGTCGTCGGACACGTAGCAGCTGACCTTGTCGACCGGGTAGTCGACGGAGAGGATGGAGAGGACGGTGTTGGCGGTGATGATGGGCGGCTCCTTGAGCGGGTCGACGGTGCTGACGAAGAAGTCCACTGGAGCGAGGCGGTTCGGCTCCCCCTCGCGCTCGAACCGCATGGCGAGGCGGTCCAGGTACGTCTCGCGGGTGATGGGGAACCATTTGGGGAACTGGTCCAGGATCCACGAGAGGGCGAACCAGATCTCGCAGATGACCGAGGTGAGCCACAGCGCGTACGCGTCGGTCGCGGGGGTCGTGATTCGGAAGCGGAAGAAGAAGACCAGGATAGCGAGGCGGAGGACGATCACGATGCGGTAAGGGCTGATCCTGCTCGAGGGAATCGGCACCTTCCGCCACAGGGGCTGTCGAGCCTCCGCCATGCTGAGGAGCAAAAGCATTTCAACAAACACCATCGATGAGCACAAAGGTACCGAACATTTAGAACATCTTACAGCATATCGTCTTCGTAGTTGTCTTCATCATTTCCTCCATCGTCTTTGTTGATCTGACCTTTTCTTTCCTTCCATTTCTCCACTCTGTCCTTCCATTCTATATTCCCCTCCATGTCTCTCTCCATCTCTAATTCCTTACCAACAACTAAAAATTACAAGTAGAGAAAACATAGGAAATTAACATAAATCCAGACAAATAAAACACTATGGATCGGTATAGCTGCACCACTCACTACTGCCTGCAAAGGATGACAAGGTACGCCCACTTGGCCGCCATGGTTGCACCCGTTCTCCATTCTCCTGCTCCAAAGCATGGCTTGGATTGTCATCGACGTGAACTGAAACGAACAAGGTACAGAGTAGTCATTTGGGCTAGTTACCGAGTTAGCGTCAAAGCGTTGGTGGTCGTCAGGGGACTTCTTGGGACTCTTAATTTGGAACTCTTCCTCGAAATCGTCCATCTCTACCCCGTCATCGTCGTCTCCTTCAACCCTCGGACATCCTGATTACTTTGACGTTTTAGTTAGTCGTCCTCAATCCTGGGAAGAACGAGAGGACTAGATAGATGGGATACCTTTGTGGCGCTTGTAACGGGTGTTGCACTGCGGACAGGCCTGGTTTCCCTCTCGTCGCTCGTACTCGTAACAGGGCTGGCAAACAGGGAATCCACACTCGAGGCATGCGGCGAACGGGTCGCCATTGTCCCTGAGCCCGATCTCGTCGCCGCAGACACGGCACAGTCTGGTGTTTGCTCTGCTTTTCTGCACCTTGGGCTGTCGCCCAACGCTGAGAACATGAAGCGCATGAAACCCTTTATGGAGAGGAAGAAGATGAACAAACCTCTTGATGGTTATGCATGACATGCAACTCGTTGCGCCAGTGCGAGCCAGCGACGAGCCTGGTGGCAGATTCAGAATCCATGGGAAGGAAGAAGGACGCCTCGTTGGAGAGATGGAGAAGGGTGAGAGAGATTTTATGGATGCTGAGACGTAGGAGAGTGTTGCATCCTTCACCAACTGTGAGGTAGGGCGTCGCGGTTTTGATTAGAAGAGAAGTTAGATCTTGTGGAAGGTGTGGCTGGCTCGCTTACAACCTAAGTTGCTGCTCTGAACTTACACCAGCAAAGTTGCAGTAGATTTAAAGCAAACGACCTACCAAAACCCCCACAGAATTTCTCTAGAATGTCAATTACGTTCAATATGATAGAGATGTACCAGCAGCAAACCTAACAGTAGCAGATGTGCGAGCGCGCGCGCACACACCAATTGCATCTTGAGGAGCTTCAATCCTCAGAGTAATAGTTGTGGTGCGACAAAACCTGAAATTAAAATGCCGTCAAGAATGCATCCATTTGTATCATAATCTCGTTGTGTTGCTCCATAAGCTCTTTCTCAAACTCAACCGACGAATGTGAGGATTCACACTTCATTGCTTTCTGAATATTATCACCCGTTCTTACTGGTAGCATATCACTTCCATAAATCTAACACAGAAACATCCCTGTAAATTTAAAGGTACCCGTCTCGAGGTGCCCCATAAATGCAGTTGAAGATAGATAAAAAAATTTATATATGAACAAATACAAATAGACTGTAATATACAGCACAAAAGATAAATAAAAATCATAATTACATAGAACATTAAGATTTACTTGGAAAATCCCTCCAATGCAAAGAAAAAAAAAACACAGGCAAGCTAAGAAGCAAATCCAGTATAAAAATAATAAACGCACATTTCTCAAAATCTATTGCCAAAAAGTTACTCAACAATCACTAAAGAATAATAGGGATACAACGATTATATCACCGTGCACATTGCCCTCATCTTTTTCCCCTCTCGTCTTTTTTCCTTCTCTTCTTCTCTTACTCCTTTGCCCTCAACTATCGTTACTATGGTTTCTCTTTTTACAGCCACGTCCACAACCACCGCTGCCCCCTTTTTTTCTACCTTAGTTGTCACACAAGTCCATATTAAAGAAAAAAGGGTTTATGTTAAAAGAGAAAAGGTTATAGCTAAAGTGGCCTATGGGTTATTAAAATATATTATTATTAAATTTTAGATTTTGATGATAAAATCAATTGATGATCTAATTCATATATTGAGATATGATGTAGGACTAACTATAATCATAAAAATATCAAAACAATTAAAAAATAATCAAATGTTGGGCCCGATCAGGGCCGGAATCAATGATCGGGCATCGAACCGGATGAATCAGGGGATACACCGAAGGATCAGATGATGCAATAAAAACTCGCTGGAAGTTCACCTGGAGTTCACCGAAAGCTTGCCGGAAGATCACCGAGAGTCCGCTGAAAGCTCACCGGAAGATCGTTGGGAGTTTGATGGAAGTTTACCGAAAGTTCTGTTGAACAATTGATGTGTCAGACAACTTAGATTAATTGTATCATAATTATTTTAGCTTTAACTATTATAATTAGGACTTTAATTTGAGTTAGTTTTGGGAAAAATCCTACTAGCTCAATTAGGAGTGAATTGGGTCTTAAATAGGGCTGAATTGGATCGGTTGGATGGCCCATTCAACCACTTGGAGCCATGTCAAGCAGTGGCACCATCCAGACCAGGCAGTGGAACTGCGTAAGGCTTAGCCTCTCAAGTGGTTTGGACAGTGGTACCGTCGGTAATTAATGCTATTAGGCGATGGTACCGCCCTATTAAGCAGTGGTGTCGTTAAAGCCCAGTCTTCGAGGCTCTATCAAGCGATCGTCCACCCAGACTGAATGGTCGTACCACCCAGTTTCAAGGAGTGCTAACAATGGTACCACCCAGTACTAGCAATGGTATCACTAGTATCCCGAAAACCTAGAATGAGATACTTTTTGGCTCTATTTTTTAAGTCATTTGGGGCCAATAAATACCCCACTCTTTCCTGCATGTAAGAGTATGAAAGTATGAGTAAAAAACTTATAATCTAAGTGAGAAAATGCTATTGTGATTCCTTGAGAGTTCTCCTCCTCTTCCCTAAGTATAAATTATGTCTAAGGGAGGGCTGAGAGAACTCTAAAGGTTATCTCCTCAACTTGTGAAAAGAAAAATAGAGCTGTAAGAGGGTAGTTGATCTTCACCTATTGAAAGAAGATCAATAGTGGAAGATAGTGACCTCAACGGAGGAGAAATCGGGAGTGGACATAGGTCACGATGACCAAACCACTATAAAATTGGTGTGCCTTCTCTTCTTTGCCTTTTTTTTTATATTGCTCACTAATTTGGCTGCTCACTCTACTTCATTACTATTGTTCTCTATTTTTAATTACTTATTATGCTTACTTCAAGTGAAGCACACTTTCAATATCATTTTTAATACAAGCTTTATCAAAATGATTTTCCTAAGTCGATGAAGTTTTCATATAGTACTAATTCACCCCCCCTTCTTAGTATCGATTTCGGTCTTAATAGTTGGTATCAAAGCTAAGGTTTTTCTCGTTTGGTTTAATACCAAAGAGAAATAGTTTTTACCGGCAATCAAAAGAGTCTTTCTATCATTCGTCCTCCTATGTTCAATAGGACAGACTATACATATTGGAAAACTAGAATGAGAATTTTCTCACTTTCAATGGATTTTGATTTATAGAACATTGTTGAAAGCGATTTTGAAAAGTCTTCTAAACCAATGAATGAATGAAATGATTTGGAGAGGAAGATTTTCTCTTTGAATGCTAAAACGATGAATGCTTTATTTTGCTCTCTTGATAAAAATAAATTTAATCGGGTTTTTATATGCAAAATTGCATATGAGATTTGATACACACTCGAAATCACATATAAAGGCACAAGTAGGGTTAATAGTAAAAAATTAATCTTTTCGTTCATAGCTATGAGTTGTTTTGTATGAAACCAAATGAGACCATTAGAGAGATGTATACCCGTTTTATGACTATCGTTAATGGTCTAAAAGCACTTGGTAAAAGCTTTTGTAATTTTAAACTTGTTAACAAGATATTAAGATCTTTTCCAAAAAGTTGGGATCCTAAAGTAATGGTAATACAAGAAGTAAAAGACCTAAATAACTTTCTGCTTGAAGAACTTATCGGGTCTTTGATGACCTATAAAATGACGTATATAGTACATAATAAACTTGAGAATAACTTTCCAAAGAATAAGAAGGATATGACACTTAAAACCAAAGAAGGCCACTTGGGTGAAAACTCAAGTGATGATAATGACTTGACACTTCTTACAAGAAAATTCAAAAAATTCTTAAAACGAAACAAAACAAAACAAGATACTAAGAACAAAAATGAACCAAAAAATGACACAGTGATATGCTTTGAATATAAGAAGTCAAGACACTTCAAAAATGAATGTCCCTAACTAGAAAAGAAGCTACCAAAGAAAAAGAAGACGCTCAAAGCAACTTGGGACGATTCAAGTGCATCCGAAGACGTGGAGCTAACCAACAAAGACGAAGTTGTAAATTATGCTCTAATGGCGTTCATGTTAGGATCGAGAGCACTAAGAGGGGGGGGGTGAATTAGTGCAGCGGAAATCTTATATTAATTTAAAAACCAAAAGCTGCGTTCGTTCAAAAACTATTATGATGCAAAAGCAAATTCGCAGTTTGTATCTAGGTGCAGTTTGTGTCTAAGCGCAGATTGCGTTTAAGCGCAGTTTTGCGTCTAAGCGCAGTTTTGCGTCTAAACTCAGATTTACGTCTAAATGCAGATTTACGTCTAAACGCAGATTTACGTCTAAACGTAGATTTACGTCTAAACGCAGTTTTACGTCTAAACGCAGTTTTACGTCTAAACGCAGTTTTACGTCTAAACACAGATTTACGTCTAAACGTAGTTTTACGTCTAAACGCAGATTTACGTCTAAACGCAGATTTACGTCTAAACTTTGAAACTCGTTTGTATACTCGCAGAAGGCAGTATGCAGTTGAAATCAAGATGTAAACGTGAACTGAAATCTGACGATTGAGCGAGGAAAGCCGATTTACGTCTGAATGCAGTTTTGCGTCTAAATGTTGAAACTCGTTCGTAAAATCACAGAGGACAGATTGCAGTTATTAATAGGATTAAAATGTAAGCGTAAACTGCAAAAACGGCTCGTTCATAAAAGCACGAAAAACAGTTCTGCAGAATCAAACGTAAACGTAAACTGTACTGTATGAAAAAACGAGTTTACGTCTGAATGCAGATTTGGAAGAACAGCACTTAGAATTTGTTCGTGAAAGCGCAGAGAGCAGTAGTGATGAGGGAGGTTTGCAGTAATGATAAAGTGCTCGAAAATAAACGCAAACCAGAGATTTAGAGTGGTTCGGTCAGCCTTGACCTACTCCACTTTTGGCTTCCTCCACCGATGAGGTTGCCGACGTCAACTAGGTGCCTTCCTTCAATGGGCGAAGGCCAAACTTCCCTCTTACAATTTCTCTCCTTTTGACAGGCTTAGGAGACAACCTTTACAGACCTTTCTCTCCTCACTTTACAATTGAAAACTTGAAGAACAGAAGGAGGAGACTTAAAGGCTTTACAACACTTTTGAGCTCTTAGAATCACAGAAAAGATCAAGATTTCGGTATTGGTCTGTATCTTTTCAGTGCTGAATGGGTGGGGTATTTATAGGCCCCAACCCAATTCAAAATTCGAGCTCAAAACGATCAAATCGATCAAATCCCAGAATTCTGGGATCAGGCGGTTGCACCTCTCAACTGGAGAGGTGGCACCGCCTGGCAGAGCTCGAAGACTGAGCTCAGCCGATTGCTCTTCTCTGCCAGAGCTCGAAGACTGAGCTCGATGGTTGCATCACCTGGCAGAGCTCGAAGACTGAGCTTGGTGGATGCATCACCTGGCAGAGCTCGAAATCTGAGCTCGGTGGTTGCATCACCTTGGAGAGCTCGAAACTGAGCTCAGGCTGATGCACCTCTCTGCCAGAGCTCGAAGACTGAGCTTGGTGAATCCATCACCTGGCAGAGCTCGAGACTTAGCTCAGGCTGATGCACCTCTCTGCCAGAGCTCGAAGACTGAGCTCGGTGGTTGCATCGCCTGGCAGAGCTCGGAACTTGAGCTCTGGCGGTGCAACCTCTTGGCTGGGGCGGTTGCACCTCTCAACCCCACAGCCCAGGCGGTTGCACCTCCTGGCTGGGGCGGTTGCACCTCCCAACCCCACAGCCCAGGCGGTTGCACCTCCTGGCTGGGGCGGTTGCACCTCCCAACCCCACAGCCCAGGCGGTTGCACCTCCTGGCTGGGGCGGTTGCACCTCCTGGTGCAATCAGGGTCCGAATGGTTCACTCCATTCGGCCCACTTTGAATCTTTTCAGGGGCCCAATTGCCCCAAGATTAAGCTAATGGGATCACCTCCCATTTTCATGCTTAATCATCATGCTAACTACGATTAACTCTAAGACAACTTCTGCAGCTTTGCTCCGATGCGTCAATCGCTTCTTCCGGCGAGTTTCCGGCCAACTTCCGTCGATCAACCGATAACCCTCGGTGATCCTTCTGCGGACATCCGGCATACTCCTGGACTTTGCGACGATCCACTTGGCGAGTTCCGACGAGCTTCGCTTGGCAAGCTTCTGGACTTCTCGGATCTGTTCTCTCTGAACCTCCGACGACCGTCCGAACTTCCGTCGAACTCTCGAACTCCCAACATGATCCTGATCTTGACTCCGGCGCAACACCTGCTGCTTGTCTTACTCTTATCGTAGTTAATCCTGCACACTTATCTCAACACATAGATTAGATAACAAATGACAATTGACTTCATCATCAAAACCCGAGATTCAACAATCTCCCCCTTTTTGATGATGACAATCAATTGATAAAGGAGTTGTCCTTAACTCCCCCTATCTAAATGCCATAGTTGAGATAAGTCAACCTTGAATTCAAGACCGAAGAATTCAAGTGACGTATTGATAAGTTAGATCAGTTAAACTTATCAATGCTCCCATCATGATGCCTATCATGATGTATCTCTTCAAGAATTATGTCAAGGCATGACATACATCATCAAGTTTGTATGATAGTGTTTGTAACCATTCATCATGTAATCATATAAAGCTACGAAGGACTTTTTACATGATGCTCACATTTGAGATTTTCTAGCAAGTTTGCATTTTCTGTCAAATCAAGATATGATGCAAACTATAGCACATGTTCACATATCTCTTGGTGATGCAAGGATGGCATAACATTGTTTATAGCATCACTCAAGTATTTGCAACTATGACATATGATTATGGCAGTTCAGTTATGACATAGTGTTTATCAATTCATATGTTTCTCCCCCTTTGTCATCAACAAAAAGCATGATAGCATTATCAAGCATATAAAGGAAGTCATGACACATATATCTCTTTATTGTTTTTGCTTGACGGAGGAAAGTCATTTTCCAAAGAGTTTTCATAAGAGTGTATGGGAACATCCCATTTTTAGCATATAACCCGAAAAATGAACTTCTTACATGCATTTGGTTAAAAGTATTTGTCACATATTTTGCAACATGTTATTTGATCAAGCGTTGTCAAGACATGTAATAGTAATAACATCCGAAAGATAATTTTAACTAGTTTAAGTATTCGGACACATCAACATTCCTAATTCTCTTCTTATGTAATCAAATTGTTCTTCACATAGGGGTTTTGTGAAGATATCAGCCAGTTGATGTTTGGTATCAATAAACTCTACGGTTACATCATGATTAGTGACATGATCTCGTATAGAGTGAGGTCTAATATCAATGTGTTTGATTTTTGAGTGTTAAGCTTTTGATATAGTAACACAATCATTTCAAGTGCAGTATTCTACCAAGATTTTTATTTCAGCAAGTGTAGCATTGTATCATACTGCATAGCAAGATTTTTATTTCAGCAAGTGTAGCATTGTATCATATTGCATAGCAAGATTTTTGTAGCATTGCATCACATGGTGAGATATCAGCTCGTACGATGCAAATTTTTGTTTGATATCATAGTAATCATATTAGTAATAGCAACCATATCAATGTCATACTGCTGACTTAACAACTTACATTGGTATGTTGCTTCATATTTTTCAAGGCATAGGCTTTTTTAAACCTTTTTAGTTTCAGTGCAAAAACCGAGATAAACAACAAGAGATGTTTGCAAATATGCTTACACAAACAAGGATAACCATATCAGGGTAACATATGTACAGCATATCAGGTAACCATAAAGACAAAGTCTTTCATGAATATCATAAGGAGTTTACAACATGTCATATCAAAAACATCATATGTTCATACAAGCTTATTCATGAGGTGGAAGATTAAAGTGCCTAAGTAAAGAGTCAAATTGTCGATGGATTTGCTGCAGCTCGGTTAGGATTTGATCTTGTCGAAGTTCAAGCCTTTCTTGTCTTTGTTCAAATTGGTCCATCCGAATCCCGATATCTTCGATGGATGATGTGTGAGTTTGCTCAACCGGATGTGTTTCCTCAAAGGGACAGATCGGAGGAGAGTGGGTACTTCTAAAGACTGGGGTTTCCGGCTCTGGTTCAGGTTCAGGTTGAGGGGGATCAGTTCTTCTAGGCATTCTAACCCAGTTACCGTTTCTATAGTGACATCTTAGTCGGTGAAGTAGATTTTTGTTTATTATGCTGAATCTATCTGATTTCATTACTTCTTCTTCTAGTGGTATTTGAATGTCGTAAGCTTTCATTATTCTTGTAATAATTCCACCATATGGGAGCATCATATCTTTCGTAGATAATTCCAACATGTTTTGTTGGATCAGATAGCCAAGACAAATGTCACGTTCTTTCATGATTAGGTACATAATTCCTAATTCCAATTGACTCACTTCATCATGATGGTATTGCTTAGGAAGAATTATACTAGTCATGATATGATGAAGTATCTTAGTGTTGAAGGGCATTAGATGTTCACAACTTTTAGGAATAGATTCTATGTTAGGATTGGCAAGGATTGTTCCTAAGGCTTCAACGTAGGATGTTTCAATAGTTTTTTTATCCCATGATCCTTTGAAATAAAGTCCTATGCTTTTCATGGGAATACCTATCATATCACAAATGAATCTATCAGTGATTGAGATGTGTTGTCCTAAGAGATAGGTTGATATCCTTTCTTCATCATCTTTTTGCATGTTGTTGTAAAACAATCTAACTAGTCTAGGATAAATGGGTTCGTTGATCTGCAAGATGGGAAGTAGATTTAGGTTTGCAAACCAATGGATAGTCTCTACATCTCTTAGTTCATTCAGATCTACGTATTTTCCCTTATTGATGCTTCTTAGTTCGAAGGAGAGAAATTTTTCAGCATGGTTTTTGGAATCAAAAAGAGTGAGATCAAACTCTTCTACTACTCTCCTCTTTCCCTTGTCCCTTGAGGATCTTCTAGATCCCATTACTACTGCTGTTTAGAGGGATGATGATGAGCTAAAGTAAATGAAGAACAAAGCAGAATTTAAGAGCTTCTTAGAGAGTACCTTTGTGAAATCTTCAAGAGAAGGAAGGATTCTTGATGTTTTGCTCCGAAATAGGAGGTATTTGGAAGGCTTAGAGGAGTGAAATGGGAATGGAGGAGACTTGGAAGAGTAGAGGAGGAAATGGGGGTGAGTTGGGGTTGGTTCCTTAGCCGGCCCTAGCGTGATTTTAAAGGGCAGAGCTGCTGGCGGTTGCACCTCTGGCTGGAGCGGTGCAACCTCTGGCAACCCGTGATAGCTGGAGGTGCAACCGCCAGCTGGAGAGGTGCCACCGCCGGCAGCAGGTGAGTACTTAGGATGATTTGATTAGGGAGCCTTTGCCTTGAGGAGAGTTTCAGAGCAATTGATGTTTGTTACATGATTTCGTATGAGTTTTTATTTAAGGAAGAAGCTCTTTATAAGATAGATCTTTTAACGTGCATATGTATGTTTGTTTGGTGTCCCTTTTAAGATCATGACACATTTAGTTTCTACAAGAATTAATTCGTAGATGAACAGGTTTTGAAGATCAGGGGGGTATGTGAATTTGGATATCATATGTTTGTAATTGTATCGTATTTGTGATTTCATAGCTTTCACTTGTTACTTAAGCGTTGCGAGTTCCTTTTTGATTCTTGGTTTCTGACTATTGAGAGTCAAGGAGCAGAACATTATTTCTTGCTCCGGCCTAGACTTTTAATGTTTTTATAGGAACGGATGATCTTTAGGAACCCATTTGCTTTTGGGTGCCTCATAAATAGATCTACATTTTCTATCATGTTGCATAGAGTTTATCATGGTTCCTTTAGGAACCCAAATTAATTTGTTTGGACTTATTTTCTTGAATGGACAACAATGTGTCTTGTGTCCAGATTTGCAACAAAAGTTGCACTTGGTTTGATGATGAACGTGTAAGATGGGGCCTTTTACAAAGGTAGTTGGATTTCGGTGAGGACCCCTCACAAATCCAATCCCACTTCTTTTGGGAGCATGACCCTTGTTTGTAAGGATCATGTTTAATGACTTGCTACCAACCTCGAATTTCTTCAAGGTGTCCTTAAGTAGCAAGTTTTCTTTTTGTATAGTTTCTAAATCATGACATTTGATACATGACTTTAAACTATCATGATGTTCGACTTTTAATTTATCAAACTCATAAGTAAGATTATCATGTACCTTTTTTAGCAACTTGTATTTTCTATTTATAACTTTGCATTCATCAAATAAATCATGGAAGGCATTTAATAATTCATCGAAAGATAAATCAGCATCTAATAAATCCGTTACCTCCTCTTCGATTGCCATAAAGGCGTAATGAGCAACTTGCTCGGTGTTGGATTCGTCTTCCTCAGATGCGCTCGAGTCATCCCATGTTGCTTGGAGCGCCTTCTTCTTTGTTGTTCTTTTCTTGACTTGGGGACAATCACTTTTGTAATGTCCTGGCTTTTTACATTCATAGCAGATCACTTGGTCCTTCTTAGGTTCAAGTTTATTTTTCACATCGTTTTTAAACTTGTTTCTTTTGAAGAATTTTTTAAACTTTCTTGTCAAAAGTGCTAAGTCATCATCACAGTCCTCATCACTTGAGTTTTCTCTCAAGTGGCATTCAGAAGTTTTAAGTGTCATATCCTTCCTGTTCTTTGGAAGGATGTCTTCTTGCTCTTCATGAGCTTTGCAGGTCATTTCGTAGGTCATTAATGACCCGATTAGTTCTTCAAGAGGGAAATTTCGCAGATCTTTTGCCTCTTGAATGGCGGTGACTTTAGGATCCCAACTCTTAGGAAGGGATCTTAGTATCTTATTAACAAGCTCAAAATCCGAAAAACTCTTTCCGAGTCCTTTTAGACCGTTGACGACATCCGTGAAACGGGTAAACATGTCGCCAATGGTTTCACTCGGTTTCATTCGGAAAAGTTCAAAAGAATGCAGCAACAGATTGATTTTTGACTCTTTCACTCTACTTGTGCCCTCGTGGGTCACTTCAAGTGTGTGCCAAATATCAAAAGCAGTTTCGCAAGTTGAAACACGATTAAACTCGTTTTTATCAAGTGCGCAAAATAAGGCATTCATAGCCTTTGCATTAAGAGCGAAAGCCTTTTTCTCCAAATCGTTCCAATCGATCATTGGAAGAGAAGATTTTGAAAATCCATTTTCAACAAGGTTCCATAGTTCAAAATCCATAGAAATAAGAAAGATCCTCATTCGGGTCTTCCAGTACGTGTAGTCCGTTCCACTGAACATGGGTGGACGTGTAATTGAATGCCCCTCTTGGTTTCCGGCGTATGCCATCTCTCTTGGGTTTTAATCCTTTAGAGAGTTAACCTTGCTCTGATACCAATTGTTAGGATCGAGAGCACTAAGAGGGGGGGGGTGAATTAGTGCAGCGGAAATCTTATATTAATTTAAAAACCAAAAGCTGCGTTCGTTCAAAAACTATTATGATGCAAAAGCAAATTCGCAGTTTGTATCTAGGTGCAGTTTGTGTCTAAGCGCAGATTGCGTTTAAGCGCAGTTTTGCGTCTAAGCGCAGTTTTGCGTCTAAACTCAGATTTACGTCTAAATGCAGATTTACGTCTAAACGCAGATTTACGTCTAAACGTAGATTTACGTCTAAACGCAGTTTTACGTCTAAACGCAGTTTTACGTCTAAACGCAGTTTTACGTCTAAACACAGATTTACGTCTAAACGTAGTTTTACGTCTAAACGCAGATTTACGTCTAAACGCAGATTTACGTCTAAACTTTGAAACTCGTTTGTATACTCGCAGAAGGCAGTATGCAGTTGAAATCAAGATGTAAACGTGAACTGAAATCTGACGATTGAGCGAGGAAAGCCGATTTACGTCTGAATGCAGTTTTGCGTCTAAATGTTGAAACTCGTTCGTAAAATCACAGAGGACAGATTACAGTTATTAATAGGATTAAAATGTAAGCGTAAACTGCAAAAACGGCTCGTTCGTAAAAGCACGAAAAACAGTTCTGCAGAATCAAACGTAAACGTAAACTGTACTGTATGAAAAAACGAGTTTACGTCTGAATGCAGATTTGGAAGAACAGCACTTAGAATTTGTTCGTGAAAGCGCAGAGAGCAGTAGTGATGAGGGAGGTTTGCAGTAATGATAAAGTGCTCGAAAATAAACGCAAACCAGAGATTTAGAGTGGTTCGGTCAGCCTTGACCTACTC
Source organism: Musa acuminata AAA Group (assembly GCF_036884655.1). Lineage (NCBI taxonomy): Eukaryota > Viridiplantae > Streptophyta > Magnoliopsida > Zingiberales > Musaceae > Musa > Musa acuminata. The sequence continues at coordinate 8,393,136 of NC_088353.1, read as the reverse complement.
CACTTTTGGCTTCCTCCACCGATGAGGTTGCCGACGTCAACTAGGTGCCTTCCTTCAATGGGCGAAGGCCAAACTTCCCTCTTACAATTTCTCTCCTTTTGACAGGCTTAGGAGACAACCTTTACAGACCTTTCTCTCCTCACTTTACAATTGAAAACTTGAAGAACAGAAGGAGGAGACTTAAAGGCTTTACAACACTTTTGAGCTCTTAGAATCGCAGAAAAGATCAAGATTTCGGTATTGGTCTGTATCTTTTCAGTGCTGAATGGGTGGGGTATTTATAGGCCCCAACCCAATTCAAAATTCGAGCTCAAAACGATCAAATCGATCAAATCCCAGAATTCTGGGATCAGGCGGTTGCACCTCTCAACTGGAGAGGTGGCACCGCCTGGCAGAGCTCGAAGACTGAGCTCAGCCGATTGCTCTTCTCTGCCAGAGCTCGAAGACTGAGCTCGATGGTTGCATCACCTGGCAGAGCTCGAAGACTGAGCTTGGTGGATGCATCACCTGGCAGAGCTCGAAATCTGAGCTCGGTGGTTGCATCACCTTGGAGAGCTCGAAACTGAGCTCAGGCTGATGCACCTCTCTGCCAGAGCTCGAAGACTGAGCTTGGTGAATCCATCACCTGGCAGAGCTCGAGACTTAGCTCAGGCTGATGCACCTCTCTGCCAGAGCTCGAAGACTGAGCTCGGTGGTTGCATCGCCTGGCAGAGCTCGGAACTTGAGCTCTGGCGGTGCAACCTCTTGGCTGGGGCGGTTGCACCTCTCAACCCCACAGCCCAGGCGGTTGCACCTCTTGGCTGGGGCGGTTGCACCTCCCAACCCCACAGCCCAGGCGGTTGCACCTCCTGGCTGGGGCGGTTGCACCTCCCAACCCCACAGCCCAGGCGGTTGCACCTCCTGGCTGGGGCGGTTGCACCTCCTGGTGCAATCAGGGTCCGAATGGTTCACTCCATTCGGCCCACTTTGAATCTTTTCAGGGGCCCAATTGCCCCAAGATTAAGCTAATGGGATCACCTCCCATTTTCATGCTTAATCATCATGCTAACTACGATTAACTCTAAGACAACTTCTGCAGCTTTGCTCCGATGCGTCAATCGCTTCTTCCGGCGAGTTTCCGGCCAACTTCCGTCGATCAACCGATAACCCTCGGTGATCCTTCTGCGGACATCCGGCATACTCCTGGACTTTGCGACGATCCACTTGGCGAGTTCCGACGAGCTTCGCTTGGCAAGCTTCTGGACTTCTCGGATCTGTTCTCTCTGAACCTCCGACGACCGTCCGAACTTCCGTCGAACTCTCAAACTCCCAACGTGATCCTGATCTTGACTCCGGCGCAACACCTGCTGCTTGTCTTACTCTTATCGTAGTTAATCCTGCACACTTATCTCAACACATAGATTAGATAACAAATGACAATTGACTTCATCATCAAAACCCGAGATTCAACAGTTCAATGATGAGGTAAGTGACTCAATTGAATCTCATTTAGATTATGATGATTTATTTAGTATTTTTTATGATTTGTTTGATGAATGTAAATTAATTGGTAAAAAATATAAATTATTAAAAAATGATTATGCTTCTTTTTATAGTGAACTTAAAAGTTTTAAAAATGAGCATGATAAATGTATGTTAACTCCTTGTACTCAATATGAAGAGTTAGAGTCATTTAAAAAGAAAATTTTGTTACTACAAGAAACATGAGAAAAGTTTAAAATAGATAATAAATCTTTAAACATCATCCTTACTAATAAGGATCATATTCATAGAAAGGAATGAATTTTCTTTGTGAGTAATACTCAACAAAAGCCAGCTATCTTCGTTAAAGTACCTATATTACATGTCTCACCTAGAGAAAAATATATTTTTTATGAAAAATATGGTAATTTTGCTTACAAATATCAATTTAAAACGTATAGTCCACACAAATTAGTTTGGCTTCCTAAAGGAACCATAAATCACTCAATGATAGGTAGATCTATTTATGAGGGACCCAAGTTAAATGGGTACCTAAAATAAAATCTCTTTTCTTGTAGATGTGTTTACAATCAAAAGCTAGTAGCAAAAGATGGTATCTTGATAGTGGATGCTCAAGGCATATGACCGGAGATCCAACATACTTCTCTAAGCTCACTAGCCAAGACGAAGGGTACATCACATTCGGAGGCAATAATAAAGGAAAAATTATTGGTAAAAGAACTATAGGTAACAAGTCAAACCTTTTAATTGAAGATGTGTTATTAGTAGATAGTTTAAAATATAATCTACTAAGTATTAGTCAATTGTGTAATAAAGGATATATCATCAAATTTGAATCTAATGCTTGTATAATTGAAATACCACACAAAATAGATATATGATTATCTTAAAAAATAATAATATTTATACTATTGATATTGATGATTTTTACGTTGAAACATGTTTTTCAGCTTTAGACAATGATGCATGGCTTTAACATAGGAGATTAGGTCATGCTAGCATTAAACTAATCTCTTAAATTTTAACTAGAGAACTTGTAAGAGAAATGCCTAACATCAAGTTTGTCATGTTAAATCTCATATTTTGATGATGAAACCAATTGATAGTGTTTATGATCTGATCCGCACTTTGAGTAACGTAGGAAGCTTTGATCAGGGAGAAACAATTAAAAGTAGGAAGAATTATATTGGGTCGGAGTGGAATATATTAGAAGATTGGACGTCGAGCCGAAGGATCGATCGACGTATCGATAGAAGGCCTCGGGCCATGGGTTCAGGCATCGGGCCAAGAAAAGAAGAAATTACACTAAGAAAATTAAAGTTGCGGAGGTCAACTGGCCGATTGGGCAATATGTCACAAGAGAGGATGATGTGCCAAAGAATTAGACAAGGCGTCGATGAACCAATGACATGACAGACAACATTTGATTATCTTTATAATAATTGTCTAGATCAAAGTAGGTTTTAGGCATAATTGAGTTGGAATTGGGCCAACTCAATTAGGGGCTAGTTGGGCCTAAGTTTAGGCTATGTTAAACCAAGTGAAAGGTCCAAATAGTGACCCAACAGGTGAAATCGTCAGTGGAACAGTCTCCGAGATTGTGTCAGGTAGCCACCGCCCAAACAAAGTCTTTGAGAGACTGTCAAGTGGTGGTACCACCAGACTGGGAAATGGTACCACCTAGTGTTAGTGCTACAGGCGATGGTACTGCAAGTACCCCAAAATCCAGGGATGAGACACTTTAAGACTCCAAGTTTAAATCTACTTGAGGCCTATAAATATCCCTCTCATCCCTGGTTAACAAATATAATATTTAAGAGCAAAAAAGGAAGAAAACGATATTGTAATCTAGTTAGAACTTATCTCAAACTCTAAGTATTAGTGAAGTTCAAGAGACCAAGAAGTGGGGGTATAAAGGTTCTCTCCTAAGCCTACAAAAGGATAATAGAGTTGTAAGAAGGAGGTTGGTCTTCGCCTATTGAAGGAAGACCGCTAGTGGATGTCGGTGGCCTCGACGGAAGAGGAATCAGGAGTGGATGTAGATCACGACAACCGAACCACTATAAATTTTGGTGTATTCTTTCCTTACTACTTATTCTGTTTGTTGTATTGCAAACTATCTAATTCCCTCTTCTCCGCCAACTTATACAAGTCAAACAAATAGTTTTCATTGAAATTAATTTTTATCGCATGAAGATTTTCAAAACCGACGTTTGAAACCACACACGAAGGCACTAGTAGAGTAAAAGATTCTAAGATAAATCTTTTGATACGTGATTTTGAATTGTTTCATATGAAACCAAGCAAAACCATTGGAGACATGTATACCCGTTTTACGGATATCGTCAATAGTTTAAAAGTACTTGGTAAAATTTTTTCGAATTTCGAACTTGTTAATAAAGTTTTACGATCTCTTTCAAAAAATTAAAATTCGAAAGTAATGACAATACAAGAATCAAAGGACTTGAACCATTTTCTGATTGAAAAACTTATCGGGTCTTTGATGACCTATGAAATGATTTGTATTGAATATGAGAACTACCTTCCAAAGAATAGAAAGGATTTGACATTTCGAATAATAGAATACCACTTGAGTGATGACTCAAGTGATGATGATGATGACTTTGAACTCCTAACAATAAAGCTTAAAAAAATTTTAAAACAAGAATCAAAGAATAAAAATGAATCTAAAAAGAAGAAGCTACAAAAGAAGAAGAAAACACTCATGGTAGCTTGGGACAAATCAAGTTCATCCGAAGATAAAGAACAAATCAACAAAGGCGAGGTGGCAAACTACGTCTTAACGGCTTTCGATGATGAGGTAACCAAAGTCCCCTTAGTTTATTTTGAAATAACTTGATGCTTTTCATGAGTTATTTTTAAATTAGTTAGTAAAAAAATAAAAAAATAAAGTAAAAAATATCATGCTTCTCTTTCTAGTGATTTTGAAATAAAAATAAAAATTTGAGCATGAAAATGGCATGGTAACTCCTAGCACTAAGCATGAAATGTTATATTCACTTAAAAAGAAAAATGCATTACTAGAACAAACAAATGATTTTGAATGTCTTATGTTTAATGAAATCATGTTTGATGTTCTAATGATGTAATGAAAATATTAAAAGGTTTGGTATCATGATGATTTTATATTATGCATGAGGATTTGAAGTAATGATGATTTGAAATTATATGTTTTGGATTTATGTGTTACACTTTTTGATCTTAATGATTTTTCTTGCTTTTTCAAGTTTAAATGATGATGCATGTTTTTTCTTTGGCATAAAAAAAAACTTGGCCATGCTTATATGAAATCAATTGCATGAATTGAAACAATCAAAAAGAAGAATTTTTTTTTTAAAACTTCTAAATCTCTATCTTATTAGTTTTCATCATAGAGATCCTAAGAGATAAATAAATCTATTTATGTCATTTTGAATCTCTTGAAAGTGATTTTGATGATTTGATGATTTTAATGTGGATGAGTTTTATCTAATCACGATTTTTATCTTGATTTCTCGATATTTATAATTTGAGATTTATTTTATATGAATTGAGATATTTTATCCTTGATGTTTCTTTTTACTATTTACTATCCAAATGAATCATGATTGGTATCATTGCTATGTTTCTTTTTGTTGTTTACTAAAGAGGAAAATTTTCTAAATGAATCATGATTTTTTCACTTGATACTCTCAATTTTTGTGATTCATGATGAATTGAGACATTACGCAGGAATCAAGTTCTCGTGAATCTATCTACGTTGCCTTCATTAAATTTTTTGAAAGTGATTTTGATAATGATTTTGGATATATTTTCATATGACTCATTTTACTAATGAGATAATATATCCAACTAAATCATTTATCATATTTATGACTTGTGATATATTCAACATGAAACATTTCTGTTGATGCACCCATGATTCTAGTTGCTATATATTAAAGAGAAGCATTATTGAAATTATGATCTTGAATTCTCAGAATTAAAACTTGATTTTTTTTCCTTATATGTGAATCAAGATCCCTTACTTTTTATTCTTGAATGATTTCTTACATTTTATTAAAGAGAATATTTATCAAAATAAATCATGTCTTTTGGTATTCACATGATCTTATCTTTCATGATATGATTTTTTTTGTATTCATGAAGTATATCTCATCACCAAATTTTCATGATATGCCCATAGTGATGATTGATTTATTCTTAGTATCTTGCATGAAGTAATGATGAAATGTAAGGTTTTGAAATTGTGCATGTTTTAATTTGAAATTATAATTATGCACAAATATATTGAATTAAGAATGATACTTTATCTTTGTCATGATTTGAAAATGGATGTAAAGGGAAAAGAATTACAACATTGTATTCTTCCCTTCTATTTGACAATTACAAAGGGGGACTAAAATTTATTAGCTTGCATGTTCTAAAATGATTTAAAACTTGCTAAATTTGCTAGCTTACAAATTGCAAGGAGAAAAATTTGTTATCTTGAATATCACCAAGAATTGCTAGCTTGCAATCTCAAGAGAAGCAAAAGTGCTATCTTGCCTATCTCAATAAGCAAAATTTGCAAACTTACAAAACTCAAAATCATTGCTAACTTGCATGTTGTAAAATTATATAAAATTTTTCTAGCTTACACTTTGCAAATGAAGCAAAAATTGCTAGCTCGAACATTGCAAAGGAAGCAAAAAATTGCTAGCTTGCATTTCTAAAAAAAAAAGAAAGAACTCACTAGCTTACATATTCTAAAATGATAAAAAATTTGTTAAATAGCTAAACTTTCATATTTCTAAAACTGGATAGTTGCACTTCTCCTTTTTGTTGATGACAAAGGGGGAGAAGATATGATGATATGATGATCATACATGGTAGGATGTAATATATTTTGATATTTTGATACCATGTTGATTTGAATGATGCATGCAATACTTAAACTTATGACAATGATACATGCAATGATGAAATATTTATGATGAAATATTGTTTTGACTTGAATTCAAGGTTCTATCAATATTGCATATTAATAGGGGGAGTTAAGGTTAACTTTGTCATCAATTAGTTGTCATCATCAAAAAGGGGGAGATTGTTGAATCTCAGATTTTGATGATGAAACCAATTGATAGTGTTTATGATATGATCTGCGCTTTGAGTAACGTAGGAAGCTTCGATCAGGGAGAGACAATTAAATATAGGAAGAATCATGTTGGGCCAGAGTGGAACATGCCAAAAGATTGGACGTCGAGCCGGAGGATCGGTCGACATATCGACAGAAGGCCTCGGGCCATGGGTTCGGGCATTGGGCCAAGAAGAGTGAAAATTACGCCAAGGAAATCAGAGTTAAGGAGGTCAACTGGCCGATTAGGCAATAAGCCGTAAGAGAGGACGATACACCGAAGAATCGGACGAGGCATCGATGAACCAATGATATGTTGGACAATATTTTATTAGCTTTGTAATAATTGTCTAAATCGAAGTAGGTTTTAGACATAATTGGGTTGGAATTGGGCCAACTCAATTATGGGTCAGTTAGACCCAAGTTTAGGTTGTGTTGGGCCAAGTGAAAGGCCCAAACAATGACCCAACAAGTGGAATTGTAGGTGGCACAGTCTCCGAGACTGTGTCAAGCGGTGGTACCGCAAGACTGGATGGTGGTACCACCTAGACTCGGTCAAATTGGGTGGTGGTACTAGCTAGTGTTAGTGCTATAGGCAATGGTACCACTAGTACCCTAAAAATCGAGGATGAGACACTTTTAGGCTCCAAGTTTGAATCCACTTGAGGCCTATAAATACTCATCTCATCCCTGGTTAACATACAAGAATTGAGAGCAAAAAAGGAAGAAAACGTTGTTGTAATCTTGTGAGAACTCATCTCAAACTCTAAGTGTTAGTGAAGTTCAAGAGAGGAGGTAGTGGGGATGTAAATGTTCTCTTGTGAGCCTACAAAAGGAGAATAGAGTTGTAAGAAGGAGGTTGGTCTTCGCCTATTGAAGGAAGACTGCTTTGGATGCCAGTGGCCTCAACGAAAGAGAAATCAGGAGTGGATGTAGGTCACGACGACCGAACCACTATAAATTTCGATATGTTCTTTCCTTACTACTTATTCTGTTTACTGCATTGCAAACTATCCAATTTCCTTACTACTTATTCTGTTTTTATCGTACGAAGATTTTCAAAACTGACATTTTTATCTACTGCACTAATTCACCCCCCCCCCCCCCCCCCTCCCCCTCTCTCTCCTTATTGTCGACTCAATCCTAACATGTCAAAGACAAATTTTATAATGCATGTCAATTAGGAAAATAAATAAAAAGTAGTTTCAAATCAAAGCACCTCTAGACCACTACAATTGATCCATATGGATTTACTTGGGCCAATTGATAAGACAAGCCTAGGAGGTCATAAATATGTCTTTGTAATTGTTGATAATTATAGTAGATATACTTAGACATACTTCTTGGTATGCAAAAGTGATTACTTTAAATATTTTTAAAATTTTATAAACTTATTCAAAATGAAAAAACCTTTATGATTTCGTCTATTCATAGTGATCATGGTAGTGAGTTTCAAAACTATGATTTTCAAAATTTTTGTAAGTCAAATGGGCACAGCCATAATTTCTCTACTCCAAAAAATTCACAACAAAATAAAGTAGTTTGAAGAAAAAATAGGACCTTACAAGAAATGACAAGAACCATGTTAAACGAACATAGCCTACCCAAATATTTTTAGGACAAAGCCGTTAACGTGGCATGCTATGTTATGAACAGGGTTCTCATAAGACCATTACTTTCCAAAACTCTCTATAAATTATGGAATAACAAAAGACCCAATATTTTATATTTTAAAGTTTTTAGTTGTAAATATTTTGTTTTAAATGAAAAAGATGCCTTAGGAAAATTTGATGCAAAATCCGACATTTTTCTTGGTTATTCCTCTATGTCTAAAGTTTTTCATGTCTTTAATAAAAAAACTTTGGTTATAGAGGAATCTATTCATGCTGCTTCCCGAATTTAAGAAAAATAATTTTGATAATGATTTTAATTTTGATACTTTAAATTTGAATAAAAACTCTCCTCCCCTAAGCAACTTGGATGCATCTTCTTCCAAATAATCCTACCTAAGGATTGAAAGTATATAGATGCTCATCCTAAGGAGCTAATTATTGGAGATCCATCAAAGGGTGTTCAAACTCGCTCTTCATTTAAGAATTTTTGTGCTAATGCAGCCTTTTTATCTCAAATTGAACCAAAATACATTGACAAAACCTTAAAAGATGATTCATGGGTTATTGCAATGTAAGAGAAATTAAATTAATTTAAAATAAATGAGGTATGGAAGCTTGTTCCTAGACCTAGTGACCATTTAGTAATTGGTACTAAATGAGTCTTTAGAAACAAGTAAGATGAACTTGGTATCGTGGTTAGAAACAATGCTAGATTAGTGCCCAAAGGTTTTAACCAAGAAGAATATATCAATTATGAAGAAACCTTCACTCCTGTGGCTAGACTTGAAGTTATAAAGATTTTCCTTGCATATACTAGTTATAATAATTTTAAGTTATTTCAAATGGATGTTAAAAATATTTTTCTTAATAGCTTTATTCCGAAGAAGTTTATGTTAAACAACCATCCGGATTTGAGAATATTATTTTTTCAAATCATATTTTTAAGTTGTCTAAGGCTCTCTATAGTTTAAAACAAGCTCCAATGGCTTTGTGTGAGAGACTTAGTTCCTTTTTAATTAAGAATGATTTTTTGAAAGGCAAGGTTGATACCACATTGTCTATTAAATATTTTGAAAATAATTTTCTTATAGTTCAAATTTATGTTGATGAAATCATTTTTGGTCCTTCAAATGAGTTTTTATATGAGTCTTTTGCCAAGAGTATGAGCCAAGAGTTTGAAATGAGTTTAATGGGTGAATTAACTTTTTCTTAGGATTACAAATTAAGCAACTAAGTGATAAATTTTTTGTTAATCAAACTAAATATGCTTTAGATATATTAAAATAATTCAATATAGATAGTTCTAAGTCTATTAACACACTAATGAGCACTCCCACAAAGTTAGATATGGACCATGATGGAGAAAATTTTGACCAAAAGACTTATAGGAGTATGATAGGTAGTTTACTGTATCTCACTGTAACTAGATTGGACATCATGTTTAGTGTTGGACTTTGTGCTATATTTCAATCTAATACCAAGTAATCATTTTAAAGTTGTTAAAATAATTTTTAGATACCTAAAAGGAACTCCTAATATAGGATTATGGTATCCAAAATATAAAAACTTTGAATTAATTGCTTATGCCGATGCAGATTTCACTGGATGTAGAGTGGATAGAAAAAGCACATTAGGAACATATCAACTCTTAGGTTATACACTTATCTCTTGCTCTTCCAAGAAATAAAACTCAATTGCATTATCTACAATCGAAGCTGAGTATATAGTAGCAAACGTATGTAGTGCCCAAGTTATATGAATGAAAAATATTTTAGAAAATTATAAAATTTACTTGAAAAATATTCCTATAAAATGCGATAACATTAATGTAATATTTTTAACAAAGAATCTCATTTAATACTCTAGAACTAAACATATTAACATTAGATATCATTTTATTAGAGATCATATTAATAATCATGATATATCTCTAGAATTTATTGATACAAAACATCAATTAGCTAATATTTTTACAAAACCATTGAATGATGAACAATTTAATTTTATCATAAGAGAATTAGACATGTTAAATCTTCCTAATGCATGAATTCCTCTTATATATTTTTTAGATTTCTAAGTTTTTTTTTGAAATTAAGTTTTCTTTTTATCGAGATCATTTCCTATCACCTTCTTGAGTCTTTATTCATGGATTTTTTATCTTTCATTTTCCAATGAATTCTTCCTCTCTCTACTCATTAAAGAAGAATTTTTATTCATGGATTTTTGGTATACTTAGATCTTTTATGTGATGATCATTTCATATGAATCTTTTTTCCTTCTATTTACAAGAATATAAATTTGATTCATGAATTTTTTAGTATGCACATTTTGATCTTCTATGTGATGAATGAATTTCTCCTTTCTTCTTCTTCTTCTTCTTATTTTTATGACAAAGGGGAGAGAAACTTACTAACATCTCAAGAAAAACAAAAAATGCTAGCTTGCATATCTCAAAAATAACCAAAAAGTACTTGCACATCTAAAGAGAAGTGCTAGCTTGCCCATTTTAAGAAGCAAAAGTGATTATCTCGCAATGTTTTTGCTTAACTTATCATTTTATAAATTTTCTAGCTTGCATAAAATGATATAAAACTTACTTGGATAGTTCAAATACTTGTTGAATGATTCTCCTTTTTGTTGATGACAAAGGGGGAGAAATGATGAATGTTTGGAATCATGCCAAAATAATGTTAAGTTTGGTATCATCAATGAAGTGATAAATGGTTAAAAAATAGTTTAGTATTATGCATGTTATGCCCAAAATGATTAAAAATATAAATGCTTTGGTATCATGAATGTTATGCCCAAAACGATGTTAATTTTGGTATCATGCATGAAGTGATGAATGCTTTAGTATCATATAGGTTATGCTCGAAGTGATGTTGATATTGTTATTATGCATGAAGTAATGAAATTGTACATGTTATATCTTGATGACTTGAAACTATAATGATGCACAGTTTATGAAACTTTAATGTATTGCATTTGATCACTATAATTGAAATTGTTTTACTTGAATTGAAAGGTTATGATTCCTTTTGAATTCAAGTTTGCCTTATCTGAATATGACATATAGATAGGAAGAGTTAAGGTTAACTCCATCATCAATTGGTTGTCATCATAAAAAAGGAAAAAATTATTGAATCTCAAATTTTGATAATGAAATCAATTAATGAATTAATGATCTAATCCATGTGTTGAGATAAGTGACGCAGGACTAACTATGATCATGAAAAAGGAAAAATAATTAACGAATAATCGAATGTTGGGCCGGAGTCAATGATCGGGCATCGAGCCGGATGAATCAAGGGATACACCAAAGGATCGGATGATGCAGTGAAAGCTCGCCAGAAGTTCACCAGGAGTTCATCGAAAGCTCACTGAAAGATCACCTGGAGTTCACCGAAAGCTCTTTGGAAGATCACCAAGAGTTCGCCGGAAGTTCACCGAAAGTTTGGTTAAATAATTGATATGCCAAACAACTTAGATTGCTTGTATCATAATTGTTTTAGCCTTAACTATCGTATTTAGGATTTTAATTTGAGTTAGTTTTAGGAGAAATCCTACTAACTCAATTAGGGACTAACTGGGCCCTAAACAAAACTAAATTATGCCTATTGGATGGCTTATTCAGCCACTTGGAGCCACATCAGGTGGTGGCACCACCTAGATTGGGCAATGGTAGCATCGATAGTTAATGCTGTCAGGCGGTGGTATCGCCCTATCAAGTGGTGGTATCGCTAGAGCCCAATCTTTGAGGCTTTGTCAGGTGGTCGTACCGCCCAGATTGAGCGATGGTACTGCCCAGTCCCAAAAACCTGGGATGAGACACTTTTTAGCTCTATTTTTGAAACCATTTAAGGCCTATAAATACCCCACTCTTTTCTACATGAAAAAACACGAAAGTATGAATAAAAAACTTGTGATCCAAGTGAGAAAACACTATTGTGATTCCTTGAGAGCTCCCCTCTTCTTCCCTAAGTGTAAATTATGTCTAAGGGAGGGCTGAGAGAACTGTAAAGGTTTTCTCCTCATCCTGTGAAAAGGAGAATAGAGCTGTAAGAGGGTGGTTGATCTTCACCCATTGAACAAAGATTAATAGTGGAAGCTGTTGACCTCAACGGAGGGGGAATCAGGAGTGGACGTAGGTCACGATGATCGAACCACTATAAAATTAGTGTACCTTCTCTTCTTTGCCTTTTCTTTATATTGCTCACTGATTTGGCTACCCACTCCACTTCATTACTATTGTTCTCTATTTTTAATTATTTATTATCACTTACTTCAAGTGAAGCACACTTTCGATATCATTTCCGAGCTTTATCGAAACGATTTTCCTAAATCAACTAAGTTTTCTAATAGCACTAATTCACCCCACCCAACACCGCCCACCCCCACCCCCCTCCCCCCATTATCAATTTTTGTCATAACATCTATGAGTCATAGATGAATAAATGGGCCATGTGACCAATAACCTCCCCCTTCAGCCTTTAAGGGAGGAGTCTCATGAGTCATCAATGTGAAGTCATGCCGACCAACCATTAGCACATCTCCTATCTTTCTTTTAGTAAGTTCTTTGTCAATATAATTGCCATGTTACCATCTATGTGAATTTTCTGAAGTTGCAATTACTTCTCTTCAAATACATTTTGAATCTAGTGGTATCTAACATCTATATACTTTAACTTGGAATGAAAAGTTATGTTCTTACACAAATGGATGGCGCTTTGACTGTTATAATGCACGACATAATTTTTCTGGTTCAACCCCAATTCTTATAAGAATTCTTTCATACATAATATTTCTTTGCAAACCTTTGTAGCAGCAATATATTCTACCTTTGTAGTAGAGATAGCAATACACCTTTGTAATCTAAATTGCCATAACACAACTCCACAAAACCTAATGTGAACTTCTTTATATTAATATCTCTTGTCATATCTACATCTATGCAACCTATCAACATAGGTGATCTGTCTTTAAAGCTTAAACAAACTTTGGAGCTCCCTTTGAGATATCTAGAAATCTACTTCACTATTGCCTAGTGTTTTTTGCTTGAATTTGTAAGAAATATGCTAGCAACACCCATTGCATATGTGATGTCCGATCTTGTATATACCATCGTGTATATCGAACTTCCAACTACTGAAGCATAATGAATATTTTGCATTTTCTCTTTCTTATAATCACTTGAAGTGACTTGAAAAAGGAGAACCAACTAGTTTTCCATTGCTCAAACTGAACCTATCCAATATCTTCTTGATGTATTTCTCTTGTGATAACCAATTCTTTTTATTTTTTCTGTCATGAAAAATATACATGTCTAGTTTTTACTTTGCTGGCCCTATATTTTTTATTGCAAATGACTCACTTAGTTTCTTTTTCAACCTATCAATTTTAGACATATCTTTTCCAAGGATAAGCATGTCATCAACATAAAGTAAGAGAATAATAAAATCCTCACCAAACCGTTTGATGTACACACAATAATATGAAGTTATTCTTTTGTATCCATTTTTAGTCATAAATGAATTAAACTTTTTGTACCATGGTCTTGGAGCTTGCTTTAGCCCATACAAGATCTTTCTTAACTTATAGACAAAATTTTCTTTACCTTTAACCTTGAAGCCTTCTGATTGCTCTATATAAATTTTCTCCTCCAAATCACCATAAAGGAAAGTTGTCTTCATATCTAACTACTCAACCTCTAAGTCTAGGGTAGCAACAATACCAAAAGCAATACAGATAGAAGATATTTTAACTAATAGGAGAAAAAAATCTCTTCAAAGTTAATACATTTCTTTTGACTAAAGTCTTTCACAACCAATCTAGCTTTGTACTTTCGTTGAGAATATTGTTCTTGAGTCTTTAACCGGAAAATCTACTTATTCTTCAAGACCTTCATTCCCTTTAGTAGTTGCACCAAATCATATGTGTGGTTCTTCTATAGAGTATATATCTCTTCCTGCATAGCAACTATCCACTTCTTCTTCTACTCACTTTCAACTACTTCTTGGCAACTCTTTTTTTGAATATGATAAAATACTGAAATAAATGAAAGGCTTACAATTGTGAAGGATTTATGGTATTTTTTTGTTATTTTTATACTATTTTTGAACATAAATATAAATATTTCTTAAAAACACTATAACGATATCTCTTTTGGAATATATGATGCAAATGATATCCTCAAGTAATTTCATCACTTTTTTTTCTCTATTAATTCTCTATATATGTGTTCGTAGGAATGATATGCATTTTTCATTCTCCATGATATTGTTAATCAAAGAAAAAGTATCTAACCGAACACAAATCAGAGGTCAACATGTATAAATGAAAAATATATCACTGTATCGGGGATGAAAATAGCTAAGTGCAAGCTCAACCATTCAAATTTAACTATAATGACAAATGTTTTTCAAATGAAAATGAAGATAGTGGTGATTGGCTAAGGATCATATAACAGATGAAGTTGAATGAGGCATTAATCGGAATATATATACTGCTTATGATGTTATTGGTGAGATTGTGTATTTAGATGAGGGTATATACAAGAATCATGTTGGAGAGTTGAGTACAATTGAAGTATATATTGTTAGCTATCCAGGACATAAAGATGATGATTTCACATTAAATGCTTTGGTTCAATATGTCGAAGATGTGGATTTTGTACCCAATGATGTATTTCTTGGATAGGCAAATAAAATATCTGTAACATTTCTATAAACATTATTAATGTTATTTTTTAAATATGGTATGATTAACGAGAAATATTTATGGCTTCTTTATAGGTTTTTTGTGATAAAGATGAACTCAAGCAAATTATCAGAGAGTATATAATATGAATGACTTTGATATGAAGCATATTGTGATGTCAAATAAGAAGATAAAGATTCGATATGCAGATAAAGATTATGGATAGATGATATATGCTCCTGGAATTGAAAGTTATCGAATTATAAAGTTTTATAATGAATATCAATATAATATGTCTAGAATGAATAGAGATCATTATGAATGTTCTAGCCATTCATAGCCGACCATACTAAAGACTAAATAATAGTGAATCAGGATTACATACCAAAAATGATTATTATAAATATGTAGAAAAGATTTGGTGTCGTCATGTCTTATAAAAATCAAATTTAGCACGTGACAGTGCTGAATCAAGTTTGCAATGATTTTTATCGAGTTATATATGGACTTGATTTTATTTTTAAGAGAACTTAATCTTTATTACTATATACAATAGTTTAACTATAGTCATATTGACGAGTTTTTTTGGGCATTTGAAGGTTGTATTAAGAATTTTGGGATTCATGTAAGACTTGTCTTTGGTATAGATTAGCGTATTTAACTAGAATGTATCCGAGTACTTTATTGATGGCTACAAAGGTCGATAGTATAAATAAATTATTCCCACTTGCATTTGTCAAAAATTATAAAATTGTATCGGGGTAGTTGAATCATTATCTATCATTAGTCATTGGAACGAATATTGTATGGTACATATGGTAAAGAATCGTGTTAGAAATATTTGGGATTTTGAAATATGTTGAATCTCGGATTTTGATGATGAAACCAATCGAAAAGTATTTATGTTTTAATCTGTGTTTTGAGTGACGCAGAATGTTTTGATCAAAATAAGATAATTAAAGTAGGAAGAATCATGTTGTGCCGGAGTAGAACATGTCAGAAGATTAGATGTCAGACCGATGGATCGGTCGATGTATCGACAGAAGGCTTCGGACAATGGATTTGAGCATCGGGCCAAGAAGAGTGGATATTGCGCTAAAGATATTGGAGTTGCGGAAACAACTGGCCAATTAGGCAATAGGTCGCAAGAAAGGACGATGCACCGAAGAATCGGACGAAGCGTCGAGGGACCAATGACATGCCGGACAACTTGATTAATGCTTAGTATTAATTGTCTAGATCGAAGTGTGTTTTACATGTGCAGGATTAACTACAATAGCAATGCATGTAGCAAAATGAAGTCTCGGAGTCAAGGACGCGATTTCATTCGGAGTTCGAGAGTTCGTCGGAAGTCCGGACATTCGTCGGAAGTTCTGGCGGAACTAGTTGAGAAGTCTCGGAGCTTGCTAGAGAAGCTCATCAGAACTCACCAAGAAGATTGTCATGAAGTCCAGGAGCTTACCGAGAGTCCGCTGGAACATTGCCAAGAGATCGTCGGAAGTTCACCGAAAGATCGCCGGAAGAATAGACTTACAAACTTGTTTAGCTCAGATTATATATTAGATTTCACAGTTAACACATAATTGGATTTAGATTTGGGCCAACCTAATTAGGGGCCAACAAAGCCCATGTAAGGACTGTGTTGGGCCAATGAGAGGCCCAAATAGTGACCCAAGAAATCTCATCGTCGTGGCATAGTCTTCGAGATTGTGACAAGCGATGGTACCGCCAGTCTGGGCAGTTGTATCGCCCCTGGCAGGGTGTCAGGCGATGGTACCACCAGTCTAGGCAGTGGTACTGCCCAGCATTGCCCCCCAAGCGGTGGTACCGCTAGACCTGGGCGGTGGTACCGCCCAAGACAATGTTAGTGTCAGACTGACACTGAGCAGTGGTACCGCCTAGCATAGGCGGTGGTATTGCTCATGCTCGGGAAACCTGGGATGAGAAAGTTTTAGGCTCCAAGTTTGAATTAACTTGAAGCCTATAAATACCCCTCTCATCCCTAGTTAAAATATACAAGCACGGAGAGTTTAAAAGTGAAGAAATGCTGCTGCAATCTCTTTAGAAATTTCCTCCTCCACTCTAAGTTTAAAATTCTATAAGAGAGGAGTGAGTGCTTGTATGGGTTGTCTCCTAAACCCGGGAAAAGGAGAAGAGGGGTGTAAAAAGTGGTTGGTCTTCGCCTATTGAAGGAAGACCAATAGTGGATGCCGGTGGCCTCGACGAAAGAGGAATCGATGAAGTGAATGTAGGTCACGACGGCCGAACCACTCTAAAATCTGGTTTACATTTTATTTGTGCAATTTACTTTAACTGCAAACCTCCTTACTTGCTCTTTACATCCGCTTCTTTTTACGAACACGCTTTCAAGTTAACATCTTTCCGAAACCGGTTTTATCGCAACGAAGTTTTTAAACCGACGTTATTTTTCGGCTACACTAATTCACCCCCCTTCTTAGTGCTGACCTCTTGATCCTAACAATTGGTATCAGAGCCTCGTGATTTCTCAGTTGATTTAACACCCAAAGAAAAATGACTCTTTTCGGCTTTCAAGAGGGTCACTCTCTCATTCGTTCTCCCGTTTTCAATGGGATGGACTACACTTATTGGAAAACTCAAATGAGAGTTTTCTTGCTTTCATTGAATCTCGATTTATGACACATAGTCGAATTTGGTTTTAAAATGTCTTCTCTTCCATTGAAAGATTGGAATGATTTGGAGAAGAAGATTTTTTCTTTAAATGCTAGAGCTATGAATGCTCTATTTTATGCCTTCGATAAAATGGAGTTTAATTGAGTTTCTTTATGTTAAATGGCCTTCGATATTTGGCATATTCTCGAAATCACACATGAGAGCACAAATAAAGTTAAAGATTCTAAAATCAATCTTTTAATGTATGATTTTGAATTGTTTCATATGAAACCAAGCGAAACCATTGGAGACATGTACACCCGTTTTACGGATATCGTTAATGGTTTAAAAGTTTTTGGTAAAACTTTTTCGAATTTTGAACTTGCTAGTAAAGTTTTACGCTCACTTTCTAAAACTTGGGATTCAAAAGTAACGACTTTATAAGAATCAAAAGATTTGAACCATTTCCCTCTCGAAGAACTTATCGGATCATTGATGACTTATGAAATGACGTGCAATGCACGTGAAGAGCTTGAGACCCACCTTCTAAAGAACAGGAAGGATTTCAGACTAAGAACAATCGAAGACCACTCGAGCATAAGCTCAAGTGATGGTGAACTTGAACTACAAATGAAATTTAAAAAGTTCATAAAATAAAAATTAAAAAATAAAAAGAACGGAACTACTTGCTATGAACACAAGAAGAAGAACACAAATTGGGATGAATTGAGCTCCTCTAAAGTCGAGGGGAAAATCAAGAAAGGCGAGGTGGCAAACTGCGCCTTAACAGCATTCGACGATGGGGTAATCGAAACCCCCTTAATTTATTTTAAAATTACTTAATGCTTTCCATAATGTATTTTTTTTATTTAGTTTAGAAAAATCATTTTTTAAAAATTGCATAATGTAATGAAAATACAAAAAATAGGAATCATGCTTATCTTTCTAAGTAATTTTTTAAAATGATCATGAAAATTATATGAAAATACAATAAAATATTAACCTAATGCTTACACACCAAATATAATTTTATGTATGTGCTTGAGGAATAATAATATATATCTTAATGATTTTCATATTGCCTTCCGATTTTAAAAATGATGCATGACTTTTGTATGGAAACTAAGCATGAAAAGTTAGATTCACCTAAAAAGAAAAATGCATGACTACAATGAACTTGATTGAAAATGCTTTAAGTTTGATGAAATAATGTAATGATGCATAATGATCATGGTTAATAAATTTTAAAATTATGCATGATGATTCTTGAGATTTATGGATTATTGATTTTCACGATAATAAAAGTGGCTTTTTTTACTATAAGCAAGATAAATGGTTTTTATGATGAAATTTATATTTTGATTCTAAATATTGATGTATGTTTTTATTTAGTATAAATAAAAAAAAGTCATGCTTGAATGAAGTAAATCACATGAATTGAAACAACTAAAAAGAGAAAAGCATTTTTCTTGAATTTTTTTTTTCTTTATCTTATTGACTTTGATGAATCTATTTAGTCATCTTTTTATGAATCTCTTTAAAATCATTTTGATTTGATGATTTGAGTTTGAATGAGTTTGTATTCAAATCATTATCTTGATTTCTTGGATTTATTACTTAAGATTTATTTCAAGATCTCTTCTTTGTATACCTATAATTTTTGTTATTTATAAAAAGAAGAGATTTGATAAAAAGAATCATGTCTTTTGTAATTCAAGATGTCTTATCTTTCATGACATTATGTCATTGTATTTATGACTTGTATGCCTTGAAATGATTGAAATATTTTATACTATTTTGTTCTTCCCTTATTCTTTCTTGTTTACAATGATAAAAGAGGGAAAAGTTATGATTATACATAGTATGATGCAATTTGACAAATTAATACCATCATAATTTGAAACATTTATAATTTGGAATGATGCATATAATACTTATGCTTTTTATTGTGATGCATATGATGTGTATCATGAATGCTTTAAATGATGAATGTTTGGCATCATGATCAAAATGTTGATAAAAGTTTAATATGTATGATATGCTCTTAATGATGATTGATTTATTCGGCATCGTGCATGAAAAAAGAAAGGTAAGGCTTTTAAAAATATGTATGTTTTAATTTGAAAATATAATGATGCATAAATAAGATTGATACTTACCTTTGCCATAATTTGAAAATTGATGTAAAGGGTCTTTCCTTCTTTTTGACAATGATAAAGGGAGAGCAAAACTTGCTAGAAAGAAAATTTACTAGCTTGCATAATTTGAAAAGAAGCAAACGTGCTAGCTTGCTAATCTCAAAAAGGAAGCAAGAAGTGCTATCTTGCAAATCTCAAGAGAAGCAATATTTGCCAAGTTACACATTTCAAAAAGAGGCAAAATAGTACATCTTGCACATCTCAAAAGATGTAAAATTTTGTTAATTTTTTTGTATAAAATTTGATAGCTTGCATACTATAAATTTATATACCAAAAATGCTATCTTGTCTATCTCAAGATGCAAAACATGCTAACTTGTGCTTTGCAACGGAATCAAAATTGCTAGCTCAAACATTGCAAAGGAAGCAAAATTTGCTAGCTTGCAACTTGTATATTTCAAGAAGCAAGAGTTGCTTTCTTGAATATCTCCAATTTGCTAGCTAGCATGATGTAAAACTTGCTATCTTGAACATTATAAAGAAATGCTATCTTGCACATCGCAAAGAAAAGCAAATATGCTAATTTGCACATCTTTAAATTTGCTAGCTTGTATGTTATAAAACTTATATATCTAAAACTTGATAGCTTGAATGTTCCAAACATGATGTAACACTTGCTAAATTTTCTAGCTTTAAATTACATGACAATAAAACTTGATATTATATTTTTAATGCAATGAGTTGAACTTATATTCCAAACACATAAATAGTTGAACTTCTTCTTTTTATTGATGACAAAGGGAGGGAAGTATGTTGATGTCATGCATGATTTAATCATGACATGTTGCTTGGATTTTTGAATCTAAGAGTTTCTATCAATATGGCATATTGATAAGGGGAGTTTGTTTAAACTCCAGGAGTTAAGGTTAACTCTGTCATCGATTGGTTGTCATCATCAAAAAGGGGGAGATTGTTGAATCTCGGATGTTGATGATGAAACCAATCGATAAGTGTTTATGTTTTAATCTACATTTTGAATAATGCAGGATGCTTCGATCAATATGAGATAATTGAAGCAGGAAGAATCATGTTGCGTCGGAGGAAAACATGTCAGAAGATTGGACGTCAGATAGGTGGATCGGTCGACGTATCGACAGAAGGATTCAGGCCGTGGATTTGGTAATCAGGCCAAGAAGAGAGGATATTGCACTAAGGATATCGGAGTTGCAGAGTCAACTGACCGATTGGGCAATAGGCCGCAAGAGAGGACGATGTGCCGAAGAATCGAACGAAACGTCGAGAGACCAATGACATGCCGGACAACTTGATTAATGCTTAGTATTATTTGTCTAGATCGAAGTATATTTTACATGTGCAGGATTAACTATGGTAGCAAGGCATATAGCAAAATGAAGTCCCGGAGTTAAGGACGCGATTTCGTTGGGAGTTCGAGAGTTCGTCGAAAGTTCTGGCGGAATAAGCCAAGAAGTCTCGGAGCTTCCTAAAGAAGCTCATCGGAACTCGCTAAGAAGATCATCGTGAAGTCTAGGAGCTTGCCGGGAGTCAACCGGAACATTGCCGAGAGATCATCGGAAGTTCGCCGGAAGATCACCGGAAGCTCGTCGGAAGAATAGACTTACAGACTTATTTAGCTCAGATTATGTCTTAGATTTCGTAGTTAGCACGTAATTGGGTTTGGATTTGGGCCAACCCAATTAGGGACGAACAAGGCCCATGTAAAGATTGTGTTGGGCCCAATAAAAGGCCCAAACAATGCCCCAAGAAGTCTCACCGTCGTGGCGCAGTCTTCGAGATTGTGTCAGGTGGTGGTACCACCAGTTTGGGCGGTTGTACCGTCCCTGACAGGGTGTCAAGCGGTGGTACCGCCAGACCTGGGCGGTGGTACCGCCCAAGACAGTGTCAGTGTCAGACTGACACTAGGTAGTGGTACTGCCTAGCATAGGCGGTGGTACCGCCCATGCTCGGGGAACCCGGGATGAGAAAGTTTTAAGCTACAAGTTTGAATCAACTTGAAGCCTATAAATACCCCTCTCATCCCTGGTTAAAATATACAAGCATAGAGAGTTTAAAAGTGAAGAAACGCTGCTGCAATCTCTTTAGAAATTCCCTCCTCCACTCTAAATTTAAAATTCTGTAAGAGAGGAGTGAGTGCTTGTAAGGGTTGTCTCATAAACCCGAGAAAAGGAGAAGAGGGTTGTAAAAGGTGGTTGGTTTTTTCCTATTGAAGGAAGACCAATAGTCGATGTCGGTGTCCTTGACGGAAGAGAAATCGATGACGTGAATGTAGGTTACGACGACCGAACCACTCTAAAATCTGGTTTACGTTTTATTTGTGCAATTTACTTTAATTGCAAACCTCCTTACTTGCTTTTTACATCCGCTACTCTTTTATGAACATGCTTTCAAGTTAACATCTTTACAAAGCCTGTTTTATCGCAATGAAGTTTTTAAACCGACGTTATTTTACCGTTGCACTAATTCACCGCCTCCTCTTAGTGCTGACCTCTTGATCCTAACAATTGGTCTTAGAGCCTCGTGATTTCTTAGTTGGTTTAACACCCAAAGAGAAATGACTCTTTTTAGCTTTCAAGAGGGTCACCCTCTCATTCATCCTCCCTTTTTCAATGGGATGGACTATACTTATTGGAAAACTCGAATTAGAGTTTTCTTGCTTTCATTGAATCTCGATTTATGGCACATAGTCGAATTTGGTTTTAAAATTTCTTCTCTTCCAATAAAAGATTGGAATAATTTGGAGAAGAAGACTTTTTCTTTAAATGCTAGAGCTATGAATGCTCTATTTTGCGCCTCAGATAAAATGGAGTTTAATCGGGGTTCTTTGTACGAAATGACCTTCGATATTTGGCATATTCTCGAAATCACATACTAAGGCACGAATAAAGTTAAAGATTCTAAAATCAATCTTTTAATGCATGATTTTGAACTGTTTCATATGAAACCAAGTGAAACTATTGGAGACATGTACACCCGTTTTACGGATGTCGTCAATAGTTTAAAAGCTCTTGGTAAAACTTTTTTGAATTTTGAACTTGTTAGTAAAGTTTTACGCCCACTTTCTAAAACTTGGGATTCAAAAGTAATGGCTTTACAAGAATCAAAAGATTTGAACCATTTCCCTCTCGAAGAACTTATCAGGTCATTGATGAACTATGAAATGACGTGCAATACACGTGAAGAACTTAAGAATCACCTTCCAAAGAACAGGAAGGATTTCAGACTAAGAACAATTAAAGACAACTCGAGTATAAGCTCAAGTGATGGTGAACTTGAACTACAAATGAAATTTAAAAAGTTCATAAAATAAAAAATAAAAAATAAAAAGAATGAAACTACTTGCTATGAACATAAGAAGAAAAATACAAATTGGGATGAATCGAGCTCCTCCGAAGACGAGGAGAAAATCAAGAAAGGTGAGGTGGCAAACTATGCCTTAACGACATTCGACGATAAGGTAATCGAAACTCCCTTAATTTATTTTAAAATTACTTGACGCTTTTCATGATGTATTTTTTTATTTAGTTTATAAAAATTATTTTTAAAAAATTATATAATATAATGAAAATATAAAAAATTAGGAATCATGCTTATCTTTCTAAGTAATTTTTGAAAATGATCATGAAAATTATATGAAAATATAATAAAATATTAATCTAATGCTTGCACACCAAATATGATTAATTTTATATATGTGCTTGAGAAGCAATGATGTATATCTTAATGATTTTCATATTGTCTTCCGATTTTAAAAATGATGCATGGCTTTTGTATGGAAACTAAGTATGAAAAGTTAGATTCAACTAAAAAGAAAAATGCATAACTACAATGAACTTGATTGAAATTACTTTAAGTTTGATGAAATAATATAATGATGTATAATGATCATCCTTAATAAAATTCAAAATTTTGCATGATGATTCTTGAGATTTATGGATTATTGATTTTCACGGTAATAAAAGTGACTTTTTTAACTATAAGCAAGATGAATGGTTTTTATGACAAAATTTACTTTTCGATTCTAAATATTGATACATGTTTTTATTTGGTATAAATACAAAAAAAGGCATGGTTGAATGAAGTAAATCATATGAATTGAAACAACTAAAAAGAGAAAAATATTTTTCTTGAAAATTTCTTTTCTTTATCTTATTGACTTTGATGAATCTATTTGATTATCCTTTTATGAATCTCTTTAAAATGATTTTGATTTGATGATTTGAATTTGAATGAGTTTGTATTCAAATCATGATCTCGATTTCTTGGATTTATTAATTGAGATTTTTTTTTCAAGATCTCTTCTTTGTACACCTATAATTTTTACTATTTATAAAAATAAGAGATTTGATAAAAAAAATCATGTCTTTTGTAATTCAAGATGTCTTATCTTTCGTTACATGATGTCATTGTATTTATGGCTTGTATGCCTTGAAATGATTGAAATATTTTACACTTTTTTGTTCTTCTCTTATTCTTTCTTGTTTACAATGATAAAAGAGGGAAAAGTTATGATCATGCATGGTATGATATAATTTGACAAATTAATACCATCATGATGCATATGATGTGTATCATGAATGCTTTAAATGATGAATGTTTAGCATCATGATCAAAATGTTGATAAATGCTTAATATATATGATATGCTCATAATGATGATTGATTTATTCGGTATCTGAAAAATGAAATGTAAGGTTTTTGAAAATGTGCATATTTTAATTTGAAAATATAATGATGCACAAATAAGATTGATACTTACCTTTGTCATAATTTGAAAATTGATGTAAAGGGTCTTTCCTTCTTTTTGACAATGATAAAGGGGGAGCAAAACTTGCTAGAAAGCAAATTTGCTAGCTTGCAAAATTCGAAAAGAGGCAAACTTGCTAGCTTGCTAATCTCAAAAAGAAAGCAAGAAGTACTATCTTTCAAATCTAAGAGAAGCAATATTTGCCAAGTTACACATTTCAAAAAGAGGCAAAATAGTCTATCTTGCACATCTCAAAAGATGTAAAATTTTGCTAAATTTTTTGTATAAAATTTGATAGCTTACATACTATAAATTTATATACCAAAAGTGCTATCTCGCCTATCTCAAGATGTAAAACATGCTAAATTGCACTTTGCAACAAAAGCAAAATTGCTAGCTCAAACATTGTAAAAGAAGCAGAAATTTGCTAGTTTGCAACTACTTGCATATTTCAAGAAGTAAGAGTTGCTTTCTTGAACATCTCTAATTTGCTAGCTAGCATGATGTAGAACTTGCTATTTTCAACATTATAACGAAATACTATCTTGCACATCGCAAAGAAAAGCAAATATGCCAATTTGCACATCTTTAAATTTGTTAGCTTGTATGTTGTAAAACTTGCATATCTAAAACTTAATAGCTTGAATGTTCTAAGCATTATGTAACACTTATTAAAATTTTTAGCTTCAAATTACATGATGATAAAACTTGATATTATGTTTTTCATGCACTGAGTTGAACTTATATTTCAAACACATGAATAGTTGGACTTCTTCTTTTTGTTGATGACAAAGGGGGAGAAGTATGTTGATATCATGAATGATTTGATAATGACATGTTGCTTGGATTTTTGAATCCAAGAGTTTCTATCAATATGACATATTGATAGGGGGAGTTTGTTTAAACTCCAGGAGTTCAGGTTAACTCCGTCGTCGATTGGTTATCATCATAAAAAAGGGAGAGATTGTTGAATCTCAGATTTTGATGATGAAACCAATCGATAAGTGTTTATATTTTAATTTACGTTTTAAGTGACGCAGGATGTTTCGATTAAGATGAGACAATTAAAGCAAGAATAATCATTTTGTGTCGGAGGAAAACATGTCAGAAGATTGGACGTCGGACCGGTAGATCTGTCGTCGTATCGACAGAAGGATTTGGGTCGTGGATTCGGGCATCAGGCCAAGAAGAGCGGATATTGTACTAAGGATATTGGAGTTGCGGAGTCAACTAACTGATTGGATAATAGGCCGCAAGAGAGGACGATGCGTCGAAGAATCGGACGAAGCGTGGAGGGACCAATGACATGCCGGAAAACTTGATTAATGCTTAGTATTATTTGTCTAGATTAAAGTGTATTTTACATGTGCAGGATTAACTACGATAGCAAGGCATTTAGCAAAATGAATTCCTGGAGTTAAAGACGCAATTTCGTTGGGAGTTCAAGAGTTCGTCGGAAGTCCGGAAGTTCGTCGGAAGTTTTGGCGGAACCAGCCGAGAAGTCTCAGAGCTTGTCAAAGAAGCTCATTGGAACTCGCCAAGAAGATCGTCATGAAGTCTAGGAGCTTGCTGGGAGTCCGCCGGAACATTGCCGAGAGATCATCGGAAGTTCGCCCGAAGATCGTCGGAAGCTCGCAGGAAGAATAGACTTACGAACTTATTTAGCTAAGATTATGTCTTAGATTTCGTAGTTAGTACATAATTGGGTTTGGATTTAGGCTAACCTAATTATGGGCCAACAAGACCCATGTAAGGACTGTTTTAGGCCCAATGAGTGGCCCAAACAGTGCCCTAAGAAGTCTCACCATCATGGCACAGTCTTCGAGACTATATCAGGCAGTGGTACCACCAGTCTGGGCAGTTGTACCGCCCTTGGTAGGGTGTCAGTCGGTGGTACCGCCTAGGGCAGTGTCAGTTTCAGACTGACACTAGGCGGTGGTACCGCCCAGCGCAGGCGGTGGTACCGTCCGTGCCCGGGGAACCCGGGATAGGAAAGTTTTAGGCTCCAAGTTTAAATCAACTCGAAGCATATAAATACCCCTCTCATCTCTGGTTAAAATATATAAGCATAGAGTGTTTAAAAGTGAAGAAACACTGCTGCAATCTTTTTAGAAATTCCCTCCTCCACTCTCTAAGTTTAAAATTCTGTAAGAGAGGAGTGAGTGCTTGTAAGGGTTGTCTCCTAAACTCAGAAAAAGGAGAAGAGGGGTGTAAAATATGGTTGATCTTCGCCTATTGAAGGAAGACCAATAGTGAATACCGGTGACCTCGACAAAAGAGGAATCGACGAAGTGAATATAGGTTACGACGACCGAACCACTCTAAAATCTGGTTTGTATTTTATTTGTGCAATTTACTTTAACTGCAAACCTTCTTACTTGCTTTTTACATTCACTACTCCTTTACGAACATGCTTTTTACATTCACTACTTGCTTTTAAGTTAACATCTTTACGAAATCGATTTTATCGTAATAAAATTTTTAAACCGATGTTATTTTACCACTGCACTAATTCATCCCCCCTCTTAGTGCCAACTTCTTGATCCTAACAAAATAGTGGGGCATTAGAAATTATAAAGTTGTATCACATAGTTGAATCATTATCTATCATTAGTTATCAGAACTTATCAGAACTTACATATTCTTACAACTATTAAAGAGATATCTTTCCCTAAGCCCATCATGAATATCAGTCTAAAGATTCATCTTAATTCATATTACACATTACACATTTTTTTTTATGTTTTTGAAATACATTATTTTTTGCTTGTATCGCTTTGTTTTATTGTGGTTGACATTATAAGTGTGCAAATACTGGGGTTTATTATTTTTTAAGTATACTTATAATATTTCTGTAACGTTGTTGAAAACATATCGTTAATGGTCGATTAATATCCTCCACCCTAGCAAAATAGTTTAAATCTAACTCACAACCTAACAAGATTTAATGTGACATCGATATGTAGTTCCTTTAAAGCTATACAATATTTTTTAACTAGCTTATAGTATTTCTATGGCGTTGTTGAAAACATATCAGAAGAAACTGGGTTGATATCCTCCAGGAAAGTAAAATAGTTTTAATTTAACCCACAACCTATCAAGATTTGATGTGAATGCTTTGAAACAAGATGACATCTTCTCCAGAACTATACAATGTATTAGTGATTGCATTGAAATGACTAACAATATCGTAACACACTGTAATGATATATTAAAACACTTTAAAGATTGATTGGCCAAAACACATATACAACAAAACATTGTAACAATAATATTGTACTTGTCCAAAACACATATAACATTGTAAATCACATAATCAGAATTCCTAAATTATAAATCACACAAACCAGTATATATGGATATCATAACAACCAAACACTGTAACACTATAACCTAACAAAACTGCACAATTTATCGAAATATTTTATCTAGTATACTAAGAACACTGTAACATGAACAAAAAAAACACTATCAATTCCAATGCAACCCAAAAACCACCATAGTCATTTACAACCACATAACAAACAATTCATCCCAACAAAAATTATATCAGTAAATTTTTGCTATCATCACGTCAAATAAAGTGGATCATGAATCCAAGAAATAAAATTTTCTATCATCACGTTCAATAATAGATTGTGCAATGTTCAGTCGATACCGGTACATGTCTTGTTGTTG